>NW_012267377.1:844452-905012 GCF_000151885.1 Dipodomys ordii | reverse complement strand
TTGTTTACCCTTCACATCCCTTCCCAGCCTCCCCTCTCCCCCCACCCAACACCCCCCACCCCCACCCCCACCGACGTTGTAAAGCTCGTTTTTGTCCCTGAGCTTTTTGTTCATGGCTGGCACTCTACCACTGGAGCCATACCTCCATTTTCAGCTTGTTGTGGTTCATTGGAGTCTCATGGACTTTCCTGCCTGGGTTGGTTAGGATTACAGGTGTGGACCACCAGTGATCAGCTGTTTTCTTTTATACATGCAAAATAAATGTGTTTTTTTGGAAGGTTGGTTCATGCCTGTAATTTCAGAATTTGAGAGGCTGAAGTTCATGAGTTTAGGGCCAGTCTGAATTGCAAGGTGAGGATCTAGCTCAAAATAGAAAAAAAAAATCCACACCAACAAACAAAAAGAGAAAAAGAAAACAGCAAAGTAATAATACATAGTTGCATTTTACTTTCAGTTGACTGTTCCTTTAAAGATGAAAGGCGGGGAGGGGGGTGTAGGGGGGGTCTGACTTTACTGCTACTGCTCAGGAAATCTCCACAGCAGGCCAGGGCTTAATTTCATCAGGAAACATTCTGAGCTTCAGTTAAAATGTAAAATGCTTCCTTAACCCCAGGATAAAATAAAATTTCATTTGCTTTTACTTTTCTGTAATAATGCCAATAAGGAGATATTGCCAGGGGCATAAGGGAAACCAACTCCACAGCAGAACAAATCGATGGTAAATCTACTTGCCAAATCAGGAACATACGGAGTGTCACTAGCACACACATACAGACACACACACACACACACCCCACACACACACAGACACATAGACACACACATATCATCCTCCTCAGAACCCCCCACATCTCCCCTCTCCTCTCCTCACCCTTATTCTTCCCACTCCTTCCCACTCCCTTCATCTTTCCCCTTTTTCCCCCTTCACACCTCCCCTTACACACACCCCTTCCAGCCCCCTTGAAGCCCCCCCCCCATAGAACTATCTGGGATAAGTTGGTTGAATGTCAGTAAAATAACACCCTACTAAGATTCACACACTTTCACACTGCTCACAGATGCACAGACTTTCCCACAAGTCTGTGTGAAATTATGAATGGGAGCCTTACCATCCCCATGAACGGACAGCAAGAAGAGATGATTGCATGTCTAACACCATTCTAGTGCCTTGATCCTAGGAACTGGTGCCCTTGTCACCCCATTGTTTCAGAAGAAGAAGACAGGAGGACAGGAAGTTAGTTGCCCAGGGTCTCATAGATGGTGAACCACATTCTGGTTCCAGAACCTATTCTCATGGCCTGTGCATTACACTGCATATTGTGCTGTATCTCCAAACTTGACAAAGCACTGAGCAATGGTCATGACGAAGACAGTGATGATGATGATGGCAGCCATTGCACGGGCATAGGTTTCTTTCTTCACATACTATCTCAGTTAATCCTCACAACCCAGGGGCTTAGAGTTTATTATTCATATTCTGTAAGTCAGGAAAACAGGCTCAGAAGGCTCATGAAATTTTACTCAAGGTCACATAGGCCAAGCAAGGATTCAAATGCCATCACTAGTGTTGATTCCAGTGCCTGTCATTCTCACATATGTCCCAATCAAGTAAAGAGAACTAGAATGTTCTCAGCAGCACCATAACGAATGTCAGTTTCATAACCATTAAGTACCCAGAGGACATTTGCTACCTTGCCATGTTAGAGCAAAGTTTGGAATGATCATTTAAAATCCAAAAAAGAAAAAAATACACCCAACAACCCTAGGTAAGACATAAACATTGTTACTTTAGCATATAGTATCTGTAGGCATTAATAACTATTGACTACTGTCTATCTTTTGAATTAATGGCTATGAATAGGCAGAGTTAGAAAACTATGAAAACAACTAAACATTTCCTCTCTATTTGCTTATAATAGTGACTGGGAGAACAAAGGAGCAAAAAAAAAATCCTTCTGTATCTGACACTTTTCTTTAGATTTACTGAGATCAAGTTATAGGAAACGCCACCAGATTCTGACACAGAGAGACAGAACAGCAAGCGTCAGGTGGTACGATTTCCTCCTATTGAGAGCCAGCAGATTGAAGGAAGTTTCCAGTCCAATGAGAAGCAGCCCCAGGACCACTTGGTATGGAAGCATTGGCTTCCACAATTGCCTAACAAGATTCCATCTGAACTAGAAGCATGAATATGAGGCCCTTGTCCCAAGATGACCAGAAAGCCTCAGCCCGATCTCAGGTAGGACTGGAGTCAAAGTCATCCTCTCACTCTCTTTCTGTTCCAGGAAGTCAAGAGAAACATGGCCAGTAGAAGCTGAGGATGAGCTCATTTTGGAACAGAAGCCTCTGTCTGGTGTCTTCTCTACAGACGAACCCTCTCTAGTATATCAGGAAAATAAGCTTTGGCAACTTAGTTTTAGATTTTAAGGTTATTATGAATGGGACATTTTCCAAGTGTATGAAATAGTTGATGTCTAGAACTCTGATGAAAAAGTCTCTAAACACATGTGCACCTTGCTAGGAAAACTCTACAGAAGTTTTGAACAACTTGAAGTTGAGGAGAGTATCGCCTTATTGTGAGCAAGGATAGCTGTAGCAAACTGGCTTCAACATATGCTTATATTTTGGAACATATTCACAACAAGCCAAACACACACACACACACACACACACACACACACACACACACACACACACACACACGCACGCACAGAGGCAATAAGCCTTTCTTTGTTCTCTGTACTTGGATGTCTGCATGGTTCTCTGGCAAAGTCTAATAATCTTTTACACATACACACACACACACACACACGCACATGCACACACACACCAACTAATTTCTGCTTCTCTTTTTTGGTGGTAGGTGTTCACAGTCACTTATAAAGATTACAACAGAAAGAGTGATGCTCACACAGCTGACCAGTTCATCTATTGAAAATGTTTTAGTTGGACTCTTTCTGCACATGTGGTTACAAAAAAATGACAAGACTATTGATGTACTGAATGTACTTTTTTTTTTTACTTTAGGAGTTTTATGTTCCTTATCAGACTGTCATAACACAAGTTGGGTGCTGGTAGCTCAGACCTGTAGTTCTAGTTACTCAAGAAGCTGAGATCTAAGGATCACAGTTTGAACTCACTGTGTGCAGGAATGTATATGAGATTCTTACCTCCAATTAACCAGCAAAAACTCCCAAAAGTGATAGAGCACTAGTTTTGAGCAAGAAATCTCAGGGATAGCTCTCAGGTTCTGCGTTCAAGCCCCAGGACGGACACACACATAAATATACACACACAAAACCCTTTCAAAATAAAAAAAAACAGCCCCCCAATCGAGAGTCCCATCATAATACAATTTTTAAAACAAAAAAAATTTTAAGGTAAAGTCAACTTTCATGCAACCTAGAAGATACCAATCAATTTTCTGCTCTGGAGATAGCCCTGGGGGACATGGCCCTACAACTCAGGGTAGAGAAGGTTGGAAATCTAGGGCCCTGACAGTCTAATTGGCTAACTGATATGTCATTAAGATATCAGAGGAGTAAGCTAATAATTCCTTCTAAACAGTTAGGCAATTCTCCATCACAAACACTCAACTTGTGGGAAATAATCCTGCATTTCTCTTGAATATTGGAGTAGACTAAAAAAAAAATGGTCAGAGGGAAATACACATCAATGGATGTGGTTTCCATTTGGAACTCTAACGTTTACATATGAAGGGCTACCTGCCTGTGGGGAGTTCTAATTCTGGCCACAGCTCCAGTTAACTGCATTCAGCCCTGACCTGATGTAAGTATGAGTTATAGCTATTAAAAACAACTTTTCCTTCAGCCCAATATCCCACCTTTCCAGAAATCTTAATAGGCTTTGGAGAGTCTCTATTTCAAGCCTGCTGCATAAAACAATCCTTTGATGAAAAGGGATTGGAACAAGGGTTAAAGCAGACACTGAAAGGTTACCGTGGAGGGCACAGCACGCCTGCGACCCTCCTTTAGTATGGGTGGTGTGCACGTGTGATAAGATGATTCATTACACGAGGCCTCTCTTTGACAAGCTCCATCGTTCAGCCCTGGGGCGCCTGACGGGACAATTCTGCACCCGCCCAGGAAATATAACAAGGTCAGCCTTTTTTTTCTCTGGGACATAGATGGAGATGGTTTAGCTTATAATGCATCTTTGTTTACTCTTTATGTAAAATTAAAAAAAAAAAACTAGGGCTTAAGACAGTTCCTTCGCTTCCCAGAGCAAGAGTGCCAGGCAAATAATAACTCCAAGAGGAAAAATCTGGGCAAGGATGCCAAATAGCACACTGGAGACCCCTCGGTCCTGATCACTGAGGGTGGGCACCCCTGAGACCATGAGCTTCAACCCTTTCCTTTCCTTTCCCTTCCCCTTCCCCTTTCCTTTTCTTTCCTTTCCCCTTTTCTTTTCCCTTTCCTTTTCCCTTTTCTTTTCCTTCTTTTTAGTACTGGTCCTGGGGCTTGAACTTAGGGCCTGGGCACTGTCCCTGAGCTTCTTTTGCACAAGGCTAGTGCTTTATCACTTGAGCCAAAGTTCCACTTCTGGCTTTTTTTTTTTTTAGTAGTTTATTGGAGATAAGAGTCTTGTGGCCTTTCCTGTTCAGCTTGGCTTTGAACCTGGCTTTCAGAGTAGCTAGGATTATAGGCAAGTCTGGTTTGTTTGCTGAAGGAGCTCTGAGGCTTGCTGGGGAGAGGGGGGTGTGTGGGGGAGGGGAGATGGGGGTGGAAGATGGGATGAGCTGAAGCTCTGTCACTGTCATCTAGGTGAACATGACATAGGTGTTAGAAATTGTAAGGTGTGGGCACTCTTCTGACTTGGGGATGGTTTAGTGGCCCTGATGGGCTGAAGAAAATCTACAAACACCAGAGAAACTTCCCCCTCTTCTGCGAGAGGCCGGAACACCAAGGCAGACTTGCAGCTGGCATCTGTCTAACATGTCCTTTCTTTTTGTTGTTTTTATGGACCTTCTTCATGCATTCAGAAGTTGACTTTATTGAGGCCAGCTCAGCAACCTTATAGTAATTAGGAAAGGAAACTTACCAGTTTCCCCATGGTATCCATGACTTTCCTTTCTTCGGAGAGTGAAAAAAACTTTTAAATAAAAGCCAACTTGAAATCTTTGTCCCCAAATTTAACTTTTTTGTTTGTTTGTGTGTTTCAAATAACATTCCAGAACTAGAAGGGAACTTCCTCCACTATGGTCATAACAAGTCTTCATATGCAAATTAAAAATAAATAAACTTTGACATGGTAGGGGAAGGAAAGAAAATAAAAATAAAATCTTGCTTCTAAAATATAGAAACACCTCTCAACCCTTCTCCTGTTTTTGACATTGCGGGTAAACATTATTTATATGTCTCCAATAGATGCAGTTCCATGTCGCTGTCATGCAAAAGCAATTCATTTGCTCTCTGAGTTCAGTCTGCCATAAAAATGCACTCTGGCTCCCATCTCCCACTCACCTGTCCTTGTGCATTAGTAACTAGTTGACCTGTGACCCCCTGAAGACTGGAGATGGCATTGCCAAAGGCCTGCGAGCTGGCTACGGAGCCCATAGCCACTGCAGCTGCCGCCGCCTGACTTGCTAGCGGATTATTAACCAGCTGTAAAGAAAGAAAACATCAGGGTAAAAACCACCATGACACAGCACAGGGACACAGCATTAACTCGGGGGAGGGGGGGTCACTCCTGCCCCAGGTTGCTCATGCAAAGGCCCCTAAACCCACCAGAAGAGCCTGGGGGAACAACGAACCCCTTCTGAAGCTGTGGGCTGGTGGAGGTTGGAAAGGGGGCTGGAAGGGAAAACATTCTTCATCAGCACTGGCTGTCTAGTTAGAGGGTGTGGGCTTAGGGTCAGCTCAGGAGGGAAGGAGCCTCAACCTGGCCTGGGAGGGGGTGCAGAGAGATGACTTCAAAGAATTCCTTGGATTTTCTTCTCTGGTCTTTGTAAACCTCAAGGAAATGTCTGTTTTCCTTGAAGTCATCAAGGAAGTCTGGGTGGTGGTGGGGAGAGTGTGTGTGAATTGATTCGTAAGGCTTTTGTAAATGAATTTTATTATTTCTGCGTGTGAATTCAAGTTTCCTTTAGGGCACTTGAGTGAGGTAGTTGTCTCATCTCACTTCCTATAGGGGAAGAAGAAAATCAAAGTTCATAGAACAGGGAATCCCACATTCTGTGCTCTCAGAGGGCCTTGTGGGACTTTTTGGTGGCTTTTTCTGACCAGGAGATTCAAGGTCAATGACCACTGAAGTTGACTTTGGGTTGCTGTTTCAGCTAACCTACAGCCTGCTTTTGGCCTCTTTTCTTGGGACAGCAGTAGAACAGGGAGGAAGAAAGAGACAGGGGAAAGAGCCCAGTCTGGGAAGAAGGCTATGGCTGCCAAATCTATTTCTCCATGGAGACCAGTTCAATATTCTTTATCCTGCCAATTTTCCACGCCACAGGTTTTCAGGCCTTCTGACCATGAGGCAGAAGTGTGGCTTGAACTAAAATCTGCATTTAGGTTAATGACTAGATATAAATTCAAGAAACATTTAAACTATTTTCACAGTATTGGTTTTGATACATGAATTTCATTTGTATTTATTCTAGGGTGTTATTTTTTTCCCCCTCTATAGTTTCTCCCAAGTACAACAATTGCTGTGTATAATAATGTATTTCCTATCACTGGGTCCCACATCCATGAAATTCCTGCATTTTAGTAGAAACCTGCCAAGACTCAGACTTGGTGGAAAAAAAATTAATGCCATATTTAATTCAAGTCCTGGAAGCTCTTCTAAAAAATGTTTCTTTTTCTTTTTCTTAAAACTTTCTTCTTTACCCTCTTCAGTCTCTGTTTCAATTTCTTTTTTCCTTTTCTCTTTTTTATGTTTCTTATGACAATTCCTTCAAGAAATTGCCCTAATCTGATGAACAACAAAATACAAATCATCAGAGGAAATTAAAAATACTAAATATTCTTCTTTCATTAATGTGATATCCTTGTCTTACTGGCTTCTTTGTTTACTTATAACCAAATCATAGAACTAATTCTACATACAGTGATTCTGTGGACCTAGTGCATTGTTTTAATAACAAAAACCTATCTTAAGCTCATTATTTTATGTCTTTTGCTTTTATCTCTCTCCTAAAAAATTTAACAGATAATATTTATTTTCATTTTAAGAAGAAAAAATGTGCATACTCTGTCCTGTAGAGAAACCCTGTCTTATCTTAAAATGCCACCATGGGAGTTAAAATTCAAGTTGCTTTTTGTTTTGTTTTTCTGAATGGAGTGGACATGAGGTGACTCACTACATGTATAGAGAGAAAACTATTCTAGCTTGACTACCTACAATGAAGAATCCAAATCGAGACGCTCGAAGAACAGCACCTCCTAACTTCCAGCTCAGATGGACAAGGCAACTCAGGTCATCTGTTAGTTGCCATATTTGCTATGTTTACCTTCCTTTTATGTAATGCAAGTTAACATCATAGTAAATTCCCAAAATATGCTTCCTACTCCTGAAAGGAAGATTAAATTATGTACATTTTGGCTATGAATTTTAAAGAAAACAAGCAGTTATTTCTATTTGATAGAACACAATTTTTTAAAAAAGCAATTGTAAGGCACTTCTCTAATATCTAAGTTAGTCAACGGTTCATGTAGGGATTTGTAGAATTACTATGCAGATCCGGTACAAGACTGGTCATTGGGAATTTGTATACTACACTAGTGGTCTTTACCAAGGTATTTGCTAGAAATACAGGTGTTACAGGAAGGATAAATGATGATTCTGACTATAAAAGCAAAGCATCTACTTAAAAATTGGCTTCTGAATCTTTGGGTTTGAGGGCTAGAAATGAGTTAATTACTTTGTTCAAAAGAGTTTCACCAGAGTATTTAGCACGTGCATTCATACTATTGTATTAATCAAATTGACCTCCTTGATGACTCTCACTTCCTCATCCCCACTATTTCTATTACCCAGAAGCTCTCAGTGAGTTTCATTTTGTGATCCTAATTCACAGGTGCAATGCATTACAATATGCATTTTCTGTTCTTCCCTCCCCTCTCATCCCTCAAACATGTTCACACAAACAAGTCTGTCTGTATTTATGTGTATATTTATCTTTTAGATCTAGCATCTACACAGGAAAGATAATATTCCACTTCTGGCCTTCTGAACCTGGCTTACTTCACTTATCATGATGATGTCCAGTTCCACCCATTTTCCTGCAAATGACATAACTTCCTTCTTTCTTATGGTTGCATAGTACTCCACTGTGTAC
Organism: Dipodomys ordii; assembly: GCF_000151885.1. Taxonomy (NCBI): domain Eukaryota; kingdom Metazoa; phylum Chordata; class Mammalia; order Rodentia; family Heteromyidae; genus Dipodomys; species Dipodomys ordii. The sequence goes on along the minus strand of NW_012267377.1, from coordinate 896,719 downwards.
ATGTACCACATTTTGTTGATCCATTCATCAATTGTAGGGCATCTGGGTTGTCTCCATGGCGTGGCTATTGTGAATAGTGTTGCAATGAACTAGATGTGCAAGAGCCTTTATGGTATCCTGACTTACATTCTTTTGGATATGTGCCCAAGAATGATATTGTTGGTAATTGTAGATTTTATTTTTTCCTTTTGTCAGTACTGGGGTTTGAACTCAAAGCCTCACACTTGTTTGGTTTACTTGCATAGTAGTTCTTCCTTAGTTTATTGGAGATAGAAACTTTTCAGGAACTTTTCTGCCCAGGCTGGCTTTGTACTTCAGTCTGCCATGTTCCAGCCTGCTGCATTGCTCCTTAGTAGCATGAGTCGCTGGTGGCCAGATCCTATTTTTCAGTTTTTTGAGAAACCACCATACTGTGTTCCATATGGTTGCACTAATTTACAATCCCACCAATAATATTTAAAGGTTCCTCACTCCCCATCCTCACCAGTATTTGTTGTGTTCTTGGTGATGGCCATTCTCACTGGAGTAAGTTAAAAATCTCAGTTGTTTGATTTGCCATCTCTTTTATAGCCAATAATGGCCAATAATGGTCATTTTTATTTCTTATTTTGAGAATTGGCTATTCAATTTGCCCATTTATTAATTGGGTTGTTGATTCTTTGGGAGTTTAGTTTTCTGAGCTCCCTGAATATTCTGGTTATTAATTTCTTTTCAGAGGAAAGACTGGCAAAAATTCTCTCCCTTTCTGTCTAGTGCCTGTTTTTTAGACTAGTGCCTACTTTCTTTGCTGTGTAGAAAATTTTAGTCTTGTACAACCCATTTGAAATGGATACATTCCAATTGCATTGCCAGATTGCTTCAGAAACTACAAGTAGGCAGATTTTGGTACTGTTTAGTTTTTCTGTAACCTGGACCTAAGTTGAAATCTAACCTGTCCTTCTTTGCCGTCTTAATGGAGCAAATTCCAAACTGGATAACTGTCTTTCTTCTTGTCTGGCTCCCTGGTGAGTTCTTGTGAAAGGTGCTAGATTCTGGGGAGATGCCTGGCTAGCCTTGGCTCTGCAAGTGGAGTACGGATCGGATCGTGGGTGCAGTGCTTACAGACAGGCACTGTCTGTGCATACAGACTACAATCAACCTAGAACTGACAGCACTTGAGGTGACCACGGTGGTGTCAATAGATGCCGTGGCTATATTTCTTGGCCTTTCTGCCTATGACTGCCAGGGCAGGAATGTAATGTGCACACATTAAAATAAGTGGCAGGGAGGGGGGAGGTGATTGTCTGGAAACCATAAGTGTTTTCCTCACTCCCTCAGGTCATGTCACTCTGGATTGTCTCCAGTCATGTCATATTAGCAGTGTTCTTCTCAGTACCTCTTTTTGATTGGAGACCCAGGGTAGATTTGGACAGCATTGAGCCTGTGCACAATAAATGCACATAATAAGCATCTTTAAGTTTCAGGGCCAACTGATATTTTGAAGCTGCTCCAAGTTTATGGCTTCAGATCTTTCATTGTCAATGTAACCTAAACAGCAAAGGATGGCCCAAATGAAGTCTGACTGCATTACACCAACGTGCTTTCAGCAGATCAACTGGAAGAACATACTGGATTCTGGTGCCTGCTTGCTTATAAATGAGGGTTCTTGTGTTATATCCATAGTGGTTCTGGGCCTGAATACATCAAACTAGAATTCTAAAAGCCACAGTCTTTCTAAAAAGCCACTCATAGGGGTATCAATTTCTAATGACACTACCTCTGTCCCTCACCCCCACCCCACGCCGCCCCTGCTAGAATTTAACAGAATTAGATAATAAAGTGTTTTGTTTTTGTTTTTGTTAGTGCCGGTTCTTAGGATGTGGCTGCCACCCCTAAACTTCTGTACTCAAGGTTAACACTACCACTTGAGCCACAGTCCATTTCTGTTCTATTTTTTATTTTTGTAATTATATGGAGAGAAGAGTCTCATAGATTTTCCTGCCCTGGGTTGGCTTTTAACTACAATCCTTAGATTCCAGCCTCTGGTGCAGCTAGGATTACAGGTGAAAGCTACTGGCACTTCCCAAAATTATTAATTAATTAATTTTATTTATTAATAAGTCCAAAATAATTTTTTAAACAAGTAACTTTATTGGCTTTTTCCCCCACTAGTTTCCTTGTGGTACTGGGGATTGAATCCAGGGCCTTGCATTTGCTAGACAAGCACTCTACTGCTGAACTATATTCCTAATCCCCCCAAATCATTTTTTTCCATTCCTGGGGCTTTAACTCAGGGCCTGAGCACTGTTCTGAACTTCTTTTGTTCAAGGCTAACACTCTACCACTTGAGCCACACCACCAATTCTGGCTTTTTCTATGTATGTGGTATTGAGCAATCGAACCTAGGGCTTCCTGCATGCTGGGCAGGCATTCTACCACTGAGCCACATTCCCAGCCTTCCCCTAAAGAATTTTTAAACAAACTTTTGTACCAGCAAAGTAGGATTCCAAATCTTGCTCATCCTTTTCTGTCCAGACATGAGTGCATCTGGTTTAATGAGATAATTAGAACAAGACCAAGCACATATGATGTTCTTCAGAAATACAGTTTTCTGTTTTTTTTTTTTTTTTGGCCAGTCATGGGGCCTGAACTCTGGGCTTGGGCGCTATACCTCAGCTCTTCAGCTCAAGGCTAGCATTCTAACACTTGAGCCACGCCGCCACTTCTGGCTTTTTCTGCTTATGTGGTATTGAGGAGTCGAACCCAGGGCCTCGTGCATGCAAGACAAGCACTCTACCACTGAGCCACCTTCCCAGCCCCTGTTTTTTTTTTTTTAATAGCATTTTAAAAGTGCATTTTGAAGGAAGCTGTTAGCTAACTAACATGGTGATTAGATCAGGTAAATTTCATGACGGAAAAGGCAAGTATGCTGTTTAAAAGTATTTTAAATTGCAAAGTATTAAAGAAAAATATTTTAAACACAGCTTTACTTGCTACTTTGGTTCCCTTTCTAATTATTAGAACACATTTATTTATACAGAAAGCAATGTTTTGATTCTGAAGCCAGAGTTTGGTAAATTTACCTTATAATGTCCATTAATTTCCGTTAAGGACATTCATTTTGCAGTTTAATTCCTGCTTTGTGCCCAAACATTATGAAACAGCTAGCCCTGTTGTTGATTATTTGATGGTGAAGGCATGCATTAAAAAGATTTGTAAGAAGTAGCTTTACGATTTGCAATAGTGTATTTCTATGTTTCCATATCAATATGCTATTGAATGCTTGTCCCAAGAGGATAAATACATATTTTCAAATCTATGCACTTGCTGCATCTCCTTGTTGCTTGCCTGTGGACAGTAAATGATGGTGACATGGGTGGTCTCCACAATGATCCATTTGATGGCATTGTATGTGTAATAACTTAGAAATGTCACTTGAGATGATGTCACCACATGATGGAGGAATGCCTTCCTCCAAGTCTTGCCTGACAATCTTTTCCAAGAGATTCAACATCTTATATCCTGGTAAAGAGTTCAGGTTCCACACACCTTAACCTTGGTGGTCATAATATTTTCCATAAAAATCCATCAATTACATGATTGTATTGTTGAGACTCTTGTTTACAAAAATATGACAAACACAATAGAGCAAGTTAGCTATGATGTGTTCTTATTTAGTTAGCCCTGGGGGTTGAACTCAGGGCCTAGGCACTATTCCTAAGCTTCTTTGGCTCAAAGCTAGCACTCTCCCACTTAAGCCACAGCACCACTTCCAGATTTTCTGAGTAGTTTATTGGATATATAAGTTTCATAGACTTTTCTTCCTGGGCTGACTTTGAACTGCGATCCTCAGACCTAGACTCCCGAGTAGTTAGGATTACAGGTATGAGCCACCAGCACCCGGTGACATATTCTTATTTTTGTGCCTTAATTCCAACAGCACATTTGAATGCAGCAGCTTCATTCATCTCTGTTCACTGTGTCTTTGATTGCATGAAGAAGCCATGGCTGGTGAATGATCTCTACTGCTAAGGCTGTGGAGGTTCTCTAAAGTTCACATAGTGATGAAATCACCTGGTGCCACATTTCTGTAACTGAAGGCAAAGACTGTTAATTTGTAATAACTGAGATAGAGTGGTGAAGATGGAGTTGGGTTATGGAGATAAGACACATCCTCTAGCTCAGTGTCCTGGACCAGATCAAAGTCCAGGTAGACAGTGTCATGGCTGACAATGGAAGGGGCTGCTTTCCTCAGATAAGGCTGGCCTCTGTGTTGCAGGATGTGAACAATGTTGCTTGGGGATGAGGTGACAGTGTGTCCTGCATTAGTTACCCTCTCCCACACGTGGCCTGACTGTGGTGGCATCAGGCCATGGACATTTAGATAGCTCATGAGTCATGAAGGACATTGGTACAGGGTAAGAGTCAGGGTCATTTGGGTGGCTTTACAAAGCCTGGACATCATTGTAGGTGGACAGAAGAGGACTCTTTCTGAGCACCTATGCACGTCCTGGAGAGCATTCTAGAATTTCCCTGTGGAGAGGGGTAGATGCTGCAGAAGTCTAGGGTCCAAGTTATGCAGGACAATCACCAAGGTTGGTACTAAGGGAGCTCAGGGACACTAAGTGTGTTGGGAGTTAGAAATAAACAAGTTTGGCTAACACACCATCATTTGGTGGCACGTTAGTAGAAGACTCTCCAAGGGATGCATTTGTCTTACGTTTTTAAATTTACTGATAAAATAGTCAAGGCCAGAGTTGAAGCAAGACACTAGTTTTCAAGTTAATCCAATACATTGATTTGATTCTGAAGCTGTTTCAAGGACAGAGGTCAGTATTATGGAAACACACCTACTGGAAATCAGATTTTCTCCAAGTTATATGTAGATAAATACTGTGTTACTACAAGGCTACACATCTCATTTCCTTTTCTGTCTAGCCCTCCATTTAATAACCTGAAAATCTATCTTTTTATGGAGTTTCATGCTATTTTCTTACTTACATACATACAACAGTGCTACTCTTACCAATTGCCTATTGTCATGGCACATTAGTTAGGCGAATTTGTTGATATTTCAAAATTATTCTTTCTGTTTTATTTTTATTCTATCGTCCACTTTAAACAAGTGCTTGGTAGCATTCCTGTGATGAAAGAGAAAAGACAATGCCTCTTTTAAAGACATAAACTGTGGCCATGGTACGATGATTAGTATTATTCCAGTTTCTTGCCACGGAAAAGCACAATGTACTCTCCTTGCCCATGCATAATTTCCTTAAGTTGCTTCCCAACACTTGCTGAGTTCTGACAAAGGAAAATAGGTGCTAAAGCAGAAGAAAGGCTGAAAAACAAGGGACTCAGAGAAAACCAAGGCAGTTTCTGCCTTTATGGTGTTTATCAAATGTTCCTAGCCCATGGCACAGGCTTTGTACCAGGCTCTAAGGACAAGACAAAAGCATCCTCCTTCTGTCTTGGCTGACAAGAAACTGTCCCCAGGCCTGGGGGAAAGGGAGCTTTTCCTAGGCAAGACTTCCTTGGAGCTCAGTTTTAGGGAATGGGCTGAGTTGGTTGGCAGGAGGTGAACAGAGCGGGAGAAAAGGCTTCTGAGCCCCCAGGATTGACATAGGTGAAGATATAGAGAGAGAAGATGTTTGTATATGTGTATGTGGAGTGTCTGGTGTGGCACTTTTGCTGTTTGGGGGGGACGTGGAGTGGGAGTGGGGGTGGCTATGGTATGATAAAGGGCTTCCTATGGAATGGGGCTCAGGGTAGCAGCTCACCAGCTTGGTGGGACCTGATCAGATCTGTATTTTGAAATGATCACTTTGAGGGCTAAGTTGGTCTGAGTAAGGGAGGAAGGAGACTAAAGTCAAAGTGGCCAGGAGCAAAGGGCGGAGGCAGGGGAGAAAGAGAGAGAGAGAGACTTCATTAGAAGGAAGGGTACAACTTGGGGCAAATTTGCACACAGAAGTACAGTCTGTCTTATCATTGGAAGTACAGTCTGTCTTACAGTTCATTCATCAAACATTGAGCATCAATTATATGTCAAATATGGTGGTTTTGTTCTCTAAGAATGAGATACACAGAGAGGGAAAGAGAGAGGCAGAAAGACAGAGAGAGACAGAGACAGAGAGACAGAGAGATACAGAGAGAGACACACACAGAGATATCCAGGCAGAAAATTCAGAGCTGGCTACAGACCAGAATGGAGGTATGCTTAGTGATTGTGGAAATAGTGGGGAGCTGGCTGGCTCAGTGCTCAGTAGAGGAAAGAGTAGGAAAGGATAGAGAAGCTTCATCAAAGAATTAATAGGAGTGCAATCCTGTCTAAATCACAGATCAGCTAGGAACTGGGGAGAAACTATGCAATCAGAGCAGAAGAAAGAATAAATATAAGATCATGGGGCCTCTGGAATGCTTCCCGGGTGTCCAGAACACAAATCAGGCAGGAGATAGAACTAGGACCCTTCTGGGCTGGGGTTGGAGGCTGACAAGAAAGACAGGAGACATGAATTAGGAAGTTCACATGTGAATGATGTGCATATGTCATGTGGTGGGCAGAGCCGCCTGAGCCGCCCGAGCAACTTGCCAGTGAGCTATTGTTATGAGAATACCTTCATATTCATCTCCGCTTGCAGTATTGTAGAGAAAGCTTTAAAAGCTTTGTAGCCTGGGAAATAACACTAATTGATAATCATCAAGTCATAAAACACTTTATTTTATATGAAGGGAGATTTAAACTGCTGACTATCTCAAAGTTAATAAGCTTTGAGTAATATAAACAGAGCCATCATCTTTTCAAATATAGAATGCTCTCTGTTAAAAAAATAGCAATGATTGATTAGAAAGGATGGCTACTGCATCCACAGCTGGGTCCACATGCTAAGGGACCCAGCTGTGATTTCACAAATTGCATTTTTTTTTTTTTTTGTAGAGCTGAGGACCAAACTCAGGGCCTTGCATTTGCCAAGCAAGTGCTTTTCCACTGAGCTAAATCTCCAACCTCAACAAATTACAATTTGGTCAATTAGAAAGACTAGTTGCTGGGTACTGGTGACTCATGCCTATAATCTTAGCTACTCAGAAGGTTGAGGTTTGAGGATCACAGTTCAAAGCCAGACAGAGAAGGGGAGAGGCTCTGGCTGAGGTTCAAATGGTATAGTGCCTAGGCTCTGAGTCTATCCTGGGGTTTCCCAGGATAGCCATACACACACACACACACACACACACACACACACACACACACACACGATTATAACAAATGTTTTTCATAATATTTTGGTTTTCAATACATGGGTCAATTTTAGCTGTTACTGAATTTTATTATTACGCATAATAGATGGCTCTCCTCATAAAAGTTATTAACTGAATTGTTTTTTAATTTTTTTTAGGTTTTTATGAGTTTGTGATCATGTGAGAGAGAGGGGAGTGGAGGAGAGGGGAAAGGGAGAAGGAGAGAGGAGAGAAATGAAAGTGTGAGAGGTAGAGAGCTGGGAGGGGGAGAGAGAATATTGAATCACTTTTATTGATTCAGAGGATATGCTATTCCTCCAGCAAAACAATCCTACAGCCTACCAAAAAATTATTTACATAAACTAAAATGTTATGTAACAAAATGGAAAATGATTCTATTAAAGAAAAAAACCACTAAAAACAAACCCCTAAAAATGCTAGATACAAGCCGGATGCCTGTGGCTCACTCTTGTAATCCCAGCCACTCAGGAGGCTGAGATCTGAGGATCACGGTTCAAAGCCAGCCCAGGCAGAAAAGTCCGAGAGACTCTGATCTCTAATAAAAAATCCATTAGAAAACTGGAAGTGGTGCTGTGGCTCAAGAGGTAGAGCGCTCGCCTTGAGCTGAAGAGTGCAGGGACAGCGCCCAGGCCCAGAGTTCAAGTTCCATGACCACCACCGCCAACAAAAAAAGCTAGATACTCCAGTACCTAGGTAATGCAGACAGTGCAGTGTATATGGATCAGATCTAGAATAAAATTGACTAAAACAACAACCACAAACTCCAAAACAACAACAACAAGAAGAAAACAGTCCTACTTTTATTACATGTTATTCTCCTGCCTAAGAACAATAGATATCAACCCATTGTTTGTTTATCTGCTACAGGAGCTTAGAAGAACTTGAACTCACCATAAGAGTCAGATACATCATAGAAGGTCAGACTATAGAGAGAAAAAATACCATTTTTTCTGGTCTTGTCACAGCCCTCTTAAGTTGGTACATGCCACTGGGCTCACTAGAGTTCCTTTCTCTTAAAAGAGCATGGGGTACTTGCAGCCGAGGGCTCCCAGGTGATATGAACATCACCTAGTAGTTGCCACATTTCTGTCAGATGTGCTGCAGCTAAAGTGCCCCAAAGAGAATTACACCATTAAGAAAAACAAATGGTCCAACTTATTAGAGAAAATACGGCTGTGTAGAAGTCAGAAGATAAGTGCGTGAAAGAGAAGGAAACACATGACTAGAATGCTCAAAGGTAAATAAAATCCTTCTGTGCTCACAAAATATATTGGTTATAGGTTGTTCTAAAAACATTAAGCTAACAATAAGAACCACTACCTGTGTAGGAGCCGTAAGCCAAGAAAATATAAAAAAGTTGTTGTAGAGATCATCCCATTAATAAAACCAAATGTAGGTTAAGAAATATAAAGCTTCATCTTACCGAGAGCAAGAACAAGACTGTATTGGAATTTCTCACATCCAAGGAGAACAGAGCAGGCCACCAAAGACTGAGGAAAGCGAGCTTGCCAATCAGCAAACACTGTTGTTGTTTTTTCTAATCATGGCCAATATTGGGAAGCGACTGCCTCTCCAAGAAGACCCTCAATAACCAGGCACACAGAAAGGTCACTGTGAGCCAGGACACCGGGTTCTAGTCCTGAGTTAGCAGCTCCTGCCGGCTCCACACTGGGCTGCTGAGACTCCACGCATGTCATAAAATGAGAAGGCTGTGCTGCCCAGTGCTTCTCGAACTTTCAAAGACTATCCAAAGCACAGGCTAAGAAGTTATCAAAAGGAAATGGAATTTCATAATATCGTTGGAGAAATGAACTTTTAGCCTGTAGATGTCTAGGCTGAGGTAACAGTGATGATTTGGAAGACCTCTCAAGAAGTGCTGATGTTGTTGTTGACCTTGTTGTTGTCAACGCACTGTATCAAGTTCTTTCTTTTTATTTATTTATTTTTATTTTTCCCTTTGGTTTATCCCCAGTAGTCATTGTTTTTGATTCTGGTACCCTGCATTTTGTAGATATGTTTATCTGATTTGGGGAAGGGAAGGGAAAGGAAGGAGAATAACAAAATGGCGAAACAAAGACAAAAGGTGAACCAAGGCAACGGTGATACTCACAAGACAATAGGTTGGAAATGAACTTTACAACTTGGGATGGGGGAGGAGTGGGAGGGAGAGGGATAGTAGGTGAACAACAAAGGAGGGAGTAACAAGGCTTGACAAGAAATGCACTCATTACCTTACTCATGTAGCTGTAAGCCCTCTGTACAGCATCTTTACAATAAAATAAAAAGTTAAAAATGTAAATAAAAGAACCCCCCCCCCAGAAATGTGCTCATTACCTTACTTATGTAACTGTAACCTCTTTGTCCAGCACCTTTGCAACACAATAAAATAAAAATTAAAAAAAATGCTTAAAAAAAGAATGACAGGGGCTGGGAAGATGGCTTAGTGGTAGAGCACATGCATTGCATGCTCAAGGCCCTGGGTTCGATTCCTCAGCACCACATAAGCAAAAAGAAAAAAGCCGGAAGTGGCTCTGTAGCTCAAGTGGTAGAGTGCTAGCCTTGAGCTGAAGAGCTGAGGGACAGTGCCCAGGCCCAGAGTTCAGGCCCCACGACCGGACCCAAAAAAAAAAAAAAGAATGACAACAATTCAGTGGGCACTGGTGGCTCACACTTGTAATCCTAGCTATTCAGGAGGCTGAGATATGAGGATTACAGCTCAAAGCCAGACTGGGGAGGAAAGTCTGTGAGACTCTTATCTCTTATTAAGTGTCAGAAAACTGGAAGTGGAGCTGTGACTCAAAGTGGTAAAGTGATAGTTGTGAGTGAAAAAGCTTGGGGACAGTACCCAAGCCCTGAGTTCAAGCCCCAGGACTGATAAAAAATAATGACAGTAATTCATGAAGATATTTTGTGAGATCTTGGTTCTGGATTTGCTGTGAAGTTAAAGGTCTGGCAATGAAAGATGTTTGGCAAGCAATGCACAATGCATCTGCCTATTGGTTAGTTGTAATGAATGTTAGTGTGTTAACATTCCTAGAGCTGTCCATGTATGTGCATATATCTATATCTATATCTAGTCTGCTGCATAACTGTTTCTTAACTAATTTATTATAATTTCTCCGAAGAGCTGGGTGACTTATCATTTGAACATTCACAGGTTTAACAAGAGGCCTAATAGAATGCGCTTGTAATCTACTTGGGATAGTTTCATCAGCTACCTGTAAAAGAAAGCCTTTATCATCTTTGTCTAGATGCTTCATGCACTACCTTAGTTTGGGAACCATTCTTTTCATACTTTAGTTAATGTTCATGCAAATTGGCTAGAATAAGATTTATTGATTAAAAAAATATCATGGAGATGATACCAGAGCATTGAGAGTTCACAAACACATCTCTGTTACCCTTGAGTAACCATGTTGGTACTATTTCTACATTACTCTTAAGTAGTCTGAGTTGGGGAGAATGCCAGGGAAAGCTAGCACTGCTGGGGAACAAACAGCATGGAAGTGAAAACTAGACAATTATTAGAATCCAGGCTCATACTTGTTTTTTTGTTCACTGCTTTCACACCACTTGAGCCACGCCATCAGTTCTTTGTCGTTAATTGGAGATGAGAGTCTTGATGATTTGTCTGCTAGGACTGGTTTGGAACCTTGATTCTCATATCCCAGCCACCAGCACCTGGCTAGCCAAAAATTTTCCTTCTTCCTATGGCTGACTTGTTTCATTCTGACTGCAGAATAATACTCCATTGTTTTTAGTGAGTATCTTAGTTGGTAAACCTTAACTTGAAACCATGTTATTTGTGAACAAAAAACATATAATTTCATATATGTATAAATATATATGATATGTAGCTTAAAATCTATATGTTAAAAAGCAAATTTATGCAGCTGGGAAGGTGGCTCAGTGGTAGAGTGCTTGCCTTGCATGCATGAGGCCCTGGGTCCCATTCCTCAGCACCACATAAGCAGAAAAAGTTAGAAGTGCTGCTGTGGCTCAAGTGGTAGAGTGCTCGCCTTGAGCTGAAGAGCTGAGGGATAGTACCTAGGCCCAGAGTTCAGGCCCCACGACCGACAAAAAAAAAAAGCAAATTTACATTTATTTTTCGACTTTCCTTAGTTTCTATAAACACATTTTCTGTTTTTCAAACCTTAGTAATGTTATTAGTAAATTTATTTGCATGTATAGATTGGTTGCTTTCTTTTACAACCTCAAGGAGAGTTGTTTAAAGATATTGACTTGGTTACATCCAAGTTCCTAGGAAAAAGCATTTTTGAAACACAAAATATGGTCATTGAAAATTACAATTAAATCCTAGACTGAAAAAAAAACTGGTTCTAAAAAAAAATAAAGTTTAGAACTTGCCATTGACAAAACCGTTTTCAAGCATGTCAGAATTAAACTAAAAGTAAAATTATTGCTCCTGGAAGAAAACTTCTTCAAGACATCATATAATTATGTGTTTGCATCTCACTTAATTTTTCTTATGTGTAGAGGAAAATAATACATTGCAGGGGTTGTGTATTAGTGTATATTGTTGTGAAATGATTGTTACTACTGGTGATTCTTTGCTATCCTTCTATGTGATTCTAGAGATAAATTTCTTTGTGGCAAACATTTTCTCCAGAGGTGGGAGGTGGGAGGGAGCCAGTAAACTGATGTATATGAGATATCCACAAATTGAACAAAATAGAACAATAAAATTATGGTAAATAAACACAGGAAATATGGTGAAAATTGCATTCCATTTCAGAAAATGTTGAAACAATCCTATAATTTCCTAAGCATTTTTAATGTATTTCTCTCTCATGAATTTGCTACCTAGTATTCAAATAGTAATCATGCAATACATTAGAAAATATCTTATTTTCAAGTAGAAATGGTTTCAGAGATAAAATGGGCTTTGTGTGCTAGCCATTAATTTAGCAGAATTGATAGAAGATGAATGTGGCAGTAAAATAAATACTTGCCCCCTTTTCTGATTTTTGTTTTTCTTAGAAGACTAAGTCTAGGGAGTTGTGTTCACCATTCTACATCACTCCCTGACACATTTTTCTTTGTTTCAAAATCATTTTTATTGGCTTCTTTCATTCAATAATGTGCATTTAATTTTCTTGGTGCTTTTTCATGGCCTGGGAGCTTATTTCTTCTTAGTGGTGAATATTCCATTTGAGTAAGCACTGAAATATTCTAAACATATCACAATTTATTTATTCACTTACTGAAGGACATCTTGGTTTGCTGTCAAGTGTTGGCAATTATAGGTACGGTTGCTGTAAACATTTAAGTGCAGTTAAAAAAAATTGTTTTTGAAATGTAGAAGTAAGTTTTCAACTTCTTTGGGTAAATACCAAAGAACAGAATTGCTAGGTTGTATGGTTATGAGTACATCTTGTTTTCTAAGGAAACTGTCAAGTTGTCTTTCAAAGGGACTCTACCACTTTACTTTCCTGCCAGGAGGGATAGAGTTCCACAACTCCACCAGCATGTAGCGTAATTAATGGTTGGGATTCCAGCCATTCAAAAAGGTGCATAGAAACATCTCATTGCTAAGTAAAAAAGCCGAGGTGAAAGGCTATCTCCTCTATGATTCCAACTACAGGATGCGCTAGAGAAGGCAGAACTGTGGAGAGAGCATGAAAAACCCAGGGGTTGGCAGAGATTAGGTGTGGAGGGGAGACAGGGATAAAGAGGCAGAGTACAGAGGGTTTTAGAGGCAGAGGGGTCTGTATAACACTGCAACAGTGGACACCTGACATGTTTGCCCAATTACATGGCCCAAGAGTACAAGATCAACAGTAAACTATGGGCTTCAAGTGATAGTGATGTGGCCATTATGGGCTTGTTGATTAAAACAGATGTGCCTCATTACTTGGGGATGTGTGGCATAGGGGAGTTTGTGCATGGGTTGGAACAGAAATAGATGGGAGAAATCTGTGTCTTCTGCTACTTTGGCTAAGAACCTAAAGCTACTCTAAAAAGTAGAGTTGTGAGTGAGTGTGTGTGTGTGTGTGTGTGTGAGTGTGTGTGTGTGTGCTGAGGCTTGAATTCAGGGCCTTATTCTCTCATTTGGCTTTTGCATTCAAGACTGGCACTCTACTACTTTAGCCATAGCTCCATGTCTGACTTTTTGGTGATGAATTGGAAATAAGAATCTTATAGAATTTTCTGCCTGGCTGGCTTTGAACCATAATCTTCAGATCTCACTTTCCTGCATAGCTAGGATTACAGGCAACTCTTGAGTCCCCAGTGTCTGGCTGGTAGAATCTATTTTGAAAGGAATTTCCTCATTACACTCTCCCTTCAAATTACTTTGATGATCAAACCAGGGGGCCAACAGGACGTTCAAGTGGTGGAAGCACGGAATAATTATTGACCAGGGTCTGTTATCATGATGGCTGCAGAGGCTCTTTTCTGCTCCTGAGATGGTTCTCTCTTCCAGGTGAGCACTGCTGTGAGTCAGTTGAGTTCCTGATATGAAAAGACACAAGGCTGACTGTGCTTTTCCTCTGTGCCTCTCTATTTGTGCTTATGTAAAATAGAAAGACAATGGGCCATCCTTCTTCTTTGGATGTTTATGAAGACAGGGCAGGGCCCAGATGTGTGACTCAGTCTCATCACCAATGTGCATCAAGCTCAGGGAGCTACTTCTGGAGAGTTCTCAGCAACGGCCCACCACAGGCTTCTGGGTCTATGTATGGGAAAGGAGGCTGGGACAGGGTCATGTGAAGGACATGAAGCAATGTTCCTAGGACTTACCCTTGAGGGAAGAAGGGGCTGAGCAGAAGAGACATTGACTTTCTGTGCAGTTCTGACATCTTGGCCAGCTCCACAGGGAGGCTTTGGGGCTGGGATGGTCCCTAAACATGGAATGAGCCGGGCTTGAAATAGTCATGCAAGTAGGTTGTTAGCTGGTGCCATTCAGGATTGGGACAAGGCCTTGATAAGGCTTCGAAGGAGGAGGGTCTTGGTAGCTGGAGCCATCCTGAAAGAGCCACTGACAGTGATATTTGTGAGCCAAAGGCATCCTAGGCAGTTGGAGTAGGATGTCCTCCATTGAGGAGGGAGCTGATGGGCAGCACCACGTCCTTGACACCTTCAAGCCTCTTTCTTCCGGTGTCAATGAAGAGAAACAAGCGCATTGTGAGCCATCCATACAAGGTTCAACTCCCAGGAGGAGCTCACAAAAGGCTTGCTATTGTGGCATTAACATTAAGCTGCTCAGCCTTCAGACACAGAGAAATAGAACCTAACCTGTTCTATCTTTGAGCTTCTGGCTAGAATACTTGGCACTGGTGAGTGTCTTCCCAACTCAGAGCTTGCACAAAGTCCTCCCTTTGAAGTTCTGGCTCCATGCAGCAAATTGTTCTCTCCCCTGCTATTCCTATAGTATTTATATGTGATTCTAATGAATGTTTGCCTTAATACAATTAATTGTAGTCATGTCTGCTTTCCCTCCTTCCCTCCGAAGACCTGAGCAACTCAAGAGCAGTGTTATTTGTGTCTTGCTCCTTCTTACTTCCTGCCACTACTCCTAGGGCTAAGCCTGGTGTCTTGTTAGGGAAGTGATGGATGTTTGTTGAATGAATAAATGCATAAAAGAGAAAGGTCAGTCATTTCTCACATACTGATACTCTTCAATTGAAAGGGCTTTATTCTATGGAACCTATTGTTTCCTTTTCACTTCATCCTTGGGAAGCGTGGAGTCAAATTTAATAAACAATTATAGAAACAGGGCTAGCTTAGCTTTCTGGCATCTTATTTTCCTTTCATTTGGCATTGATGTTGCTGTTTGTTTTATTGGCTCTACTTATGAGTGTTATATATATTTTAAATAATAAGCTCTCTGAGATTCCTTTTTGGATATAGGAAACATAAATTATATATATGCAAATGGTGTCTTCTGCATTCCAGCCTGCACAGACATTTAGGGATTATTATCTAAAGAGAATCCATTTCTTCTACTTGGAAACTTTTATTTACAGAATACAAAGCTTCCAGATACGTTCTGAATCAACTTGACTCGATGTATTTTGCATCCATTCTATATTTATTAGGAGCTATGAGAAAAAATCCTATAGCTAAGATACCTTAGGGATTATGTCTAAATATGGTCCACAGAGAGAAAAACACAGATAATGACCTCAAAGGGAAAGTAAATGGAATTGCTCATTCATTCATTTATTCATTCAGCTTATATTACTGAGCACCTGTCATAGGCCTGCATTGTTCTATGTATTGAAGGTAAAATCAGGAGGAAGAGAGATTTAGGGGACAAGTTGCCTGCTCTTACATTCATTTTTTAAAGCTGGTACCAGGGTTTGAATTCAGGACCTCACTCTTGTTTAACTTGCTTGCTTAGCTGGTACCCTACCATTTGAACCATGTCTCCAGCCCAGCTTTTTACTGGCTAATTGAAGATGGAGTCTCCAAGACATTTCTGCCTGTGCTGGCTTTGAATCTTGAGTCTCCAGATTTCAGCTTCTTGAGTAGCTGGGATTACAGGTTCCCTGAACTCTTATGAAAGGAGATAGTCAGTGGATAGACAAAAGCAAGACAGTTTTAGGTAGTGGGGAACTTTAGGAAGAAAATGAAAGGAGAAAGAAATAAAGAACAGATGCAGCACATTGGGTGGCCAGGAGAGACAAGAGGGAGAGATCTGCAGTGATTGCTCAGCATGGGAGGAAGCCCCTGTTGGAAAGTTGTAAGAGAGAAAAGGAAGTACAAAGGCCATGAGGCAAAAACAAACCATGGAGATGAAAAACATTGTGTGTGTGTGTGTGTGTGTGTGTACTGATACTGGAGCTTGAACTCAGAGCCTTACATACTTGCTTTGCTTTGCTTTTTTTGCTCAAGGCTGGTGCTTTACCACTTGACCACACTTCTACTTCTGGCTTTTTGCTGGTTAATTGAGGCAAGGGTCTTAATGTACTTTTCTGCCTGGGCCAGTTTGAATCCTGATTCTCAGATCTCAGCATCTTTTTTTTTTGTCGGTCATGGGGCTTGAACTCTGGGCTTGGGTGCTGTCCCTGTACTCTTCAGCTCAAGGCGAGCCCTCTACTGCTTGAGCCATAGCACCACTTCCGGTTTTCTAGTGGGTTATAGGAGATAAGAGTCTCACAGACTTTCCTGCCTGGGCTGGCTTTGAACCGCAATCCTTAGATCTCAGCTTCATGAGTAGCTAGGATTATAGACATGAGCCACTGGGGCCCAGCTTTCAGCCTCTTGAGTAGCTAGAATTATAGGCATGAGCAATTGGTGCTCACCCAAAAAATGTTAATAGCTACCTGGATATCTATTTTAATTTATACTCAAATCATGGCCTATTTTCCCCGCTAAAGAACCACCAAACAACTGTAGATTTTTATGGATGCTGAAGAGTTTTCTGTTCATTTGTTAACCTACATTTCTACAGATTTCACATGAAATCACCAATATGTACAGATCTTGAATTGCAGAGCACTTTGTTAAACTTTTTTTTTTTTGTCAGTCGTGGGGCTTGAACTCTGGGCCTGGGCGCTGTCCCTGCGCTCTTCAGCTCAAGGCAAGCGCTCTACCTCTTGAGCCACAGCGCCACTTCCGGTTTTTTAGTGGTCTATTGGAGATCAGAGTCTCATGGACTTTTCTGCCTGGGCTTATTGAACCATGATCCTCAGATCTCAGCCTCCTGAGTAGCTAGGATTATAGGCGTGAGCCAGCTACTTTGTGAAACTTTTTAACATGGATTTTAACATAGTAATCTATCACTGCTATTGCACAAAGGAAACAGCTCAACCATGGTGTCTGGACCTAGCCCTGGAGCATTTGATCCTAATCCAATGCAAGTCTTTCTAAGCATAGAGTGTCCAATATTTTACGAGCTACAAGTACAATTCCTTTTCTAGATGTTAGTGGAACGAATACAAACCAGTAGAGCTAGTTCAGATTTATCCTCCACTCCCTGACCTCTAACTGGGAAGTGGTTTGAATCAGTTTTAGAACAAAGAGTTTTTTTCTTTTTGGTTCTGGATCTGGGTCTTGAACTCAGGGATGAGGCACTGTTCCTGAGTTTTATGCTCAAGGCTAGAACCACTTGAGCCAAAGGTCCACTTCTAGCTTGTTAACACAAAAACATGTGGATCAAAGGGATAATGGACTCAGAAATAAGCCTATGCTGCTATCATCACCTGTCTCTCAATTAAGATGCCCAAAACACATAGTACAGGAAAGGTAGCCTCTTTAACAAGTGACACAGGGAAAACTGCATGTCCACATGTCAAAGTCTAAAGCTAGGTCCCTATCTCTCACTCTGTACAAAACTCAGTTAAAAAAATGGACCAAAGACCTTGATGAAGGACCTGGAACTCTGACACTACTGGAAGAAAACATAGGGAAAACCCTTCAAGATATAAGCAAAAGCAAGGGTTTTCTGAACAGGACTCTAATAGCTCAGGAAATAAGGGCAAGAATTTGACAGATGAGATCACACCAAAGTAAAAATCTTCCATACAGCAAAGGAAATTCTTGCAAAAGTGAAGTGACAGCTTATAGAAAGGAAGAAAATCTTTGCACCATATTCATCCAATAGGGAATTAATATCTAAAAATTGAACATCAAAGAACAAGTAAATAGGCAAATGAATGTAACAGACAGTTCTCAAATGAATAAGTACAAGTGGCCAATCAATCCATGGAAAATGGTCAACTGTCTTTGAAGGAAATGACATTGAACCTACATTGAGAGGTCCATGTCACCCTGGTCAGAACGATGATCATCAAGTAAACAAATAACAACAAATGCTGAGAGCATGCCATAGTCATTGGGGGTGGGAGAAAAGCCCTTAGAAATTATTGGTAGGAACGTAAATTAACCCAGCCACTGTGGAAGTCAGTATGGTGGTCCCTCAAAAAATGACCAAGAGATCTTCCATATGATCCAGTTACACTATTTTGGGACAAATACTGGAAAGAATCAAAAACTGGCCAAAAAAAAAATAGCTGCACACCTGTGTTGTTTTTTTTTTATTTTTTGCTGGTCCTGGAGCTTGAACTCAGGGCCTGGGTGTTGTCCCTGAGCCTCTTTGTATTCAAGGTTAGTGCTCTACCTCTTGAGCCATAGCACCACTTCTGGCTTTTTCTGAGTAGTTTATTTGAGATAAGAGTCTCATGGACTTTTCTGCCTGGGCTGGCTTCTAGTTGCGATCTTCAGATCTCAACCTCCTGAGTAGCTAGGATTATAAGCATAAACCCCTGGTGCCGCACTATATCCATGCTTATTATAGCATTATTCACAAAACTAAATGATGAAATCAGCTAGATGCCCATCAATGGATGATTAGACAAGGAAAATCTGGTGTGTATGTATGTATTGTGTATGTATAACCATATATATGTATAACCATATATATGTATGTATATGTATATACATACATTAAATACATATATGATTATAGATGTGTGACTATATATTTAGTTATATCTAATTTATTCATAGAAAAAATCATGTCATTGGCAAGAAAATAGATGTAACTGGAAATTATCATGTTATGTGAAATAAGTCAGATGTAGAAGAATAAATATTGCATGCTTTCTCTAACACTTAGAATCTAGATAAAAAAGAAAGCCATGAAGTAGAAATAGGCCTATCTTGGGAAGAGAAAAGGGAAAAATGAGAGGTTGAGAGGGGAACTTGGATATGATTATACTATTATATAGGTGTATGAATATGTCATAGTGAGATCCACTATTTTGTATAATTAATATATACTACTAAAAATAAAAGCTCACAAAATAAAACAAAGCACCACAATCTCAGAGATAATAATGCTAATGTTTTGGAATCATATTTAACTTCCTGGTGATGTATATACAAACAATAATGGGAGATAATATAAGTACTTTTTGGAGGGAGGGTTAATCTCTAACTTTTTTCTACATTATATATAATTCATGTCTTTTCATGCCAATAAATTTTTTTTGTGCCTTCCTCAGCTTAATGGAATGCCTCATTTTCTTGATGACTTCAGGGTGTCATGAAAATCAATTAGTTGGTGAGATTGCCTGGCTCTCTGCCTTTGGTCTTGCTAACTTGGGGTGTTTCAGAAACTTTGTGCTCTTAGAACAACTGTGCACTTAGATCTTGTCTGTCTTGGTGCCTTAGGCCAAGGCTCTGGGTCTCATCCAAGCAATCCAAGCTTTAATGCCAAGGTCATGATCATATTCTCTTTTGTGTAAGTTCTTTGAGAAACCTGAAAGGTGATGTTCCCCTGTTGGTCATATTAGCTTCCCAAGGGCTACCAGGCCTGTGTGTCTGTGAAATAATTTCTAGGTCCAATGCTGTCTCCTCTCCCTAGGATCTGTGGGTGGGTGAGGTCTCACCCTATCAACTCGTGCTTGGCTCCTCTAGGACTGTCCTGACTCAACGTTGGTAGAGTTTTCTTTACTATTGGACAGTTAAGAGTCCTTTCCCTGCAACTCCCACAGGCCCAGGGATTCTGTGCTCTATGAATTGTCATTGTCCATGCCTGCATCTTTCCATTCTAACAAGTACTGTCATTTTCCTGTGTCCTTACCCTGCTCCAAAGATCATCTCCTCCTGTTGTTATTTGTGGCTTTTAATTTGCATAGCTCTCACAACCAGTTTGGTTGGATCAGGCTCACAACTTAAATATCTTCTCTCATTTAAATAATATGTGGAGCCAAGTGCTGGTTTCTCATGCCTGTAATCCTAGCTACTCAGGAGCTGAGATTTTAGGATTACGGTTCAAAGCCAGCCTGGGCAGGAAAGTCCATGAGACTCTTATCTCTAATTAACCACCAGAGAACTGGAAGTGGCACTGTGGCACAAGTGGTAGAGTGCTTACCTTGAGCTGAAGAGCTGAGGGACAGCGCCCAGGCCCAGAGTTCAAGCCCCATGACTGAAAAAAATATAAAAAAATATAATATTGCTTCTAATGTATTTATAAGATACTATGTGATTTTTTTTTTTGTTGCTTTGTATGTCCGTCTCCCATGGTAAAACCCATTTTTACTGTATTTGATGTTGGTATAATTTGGGAAGGGGAAGGGAAAAAACAAATTGTTTAAACAGGGATACAGGTGGACCCATTGCAACAATGAGATGTACAAGATACTATGTTGAAAAATGAACTTTACAATTTAGATGGGGGTTGGGGGGTAGGGGGTGAGGTGAGTGTAGTTGAGGAGGTGGGAGGGAAGGGTTGTTGGGGAAAAACAAAGGAGGAGACAACAATACTTGATAAGCAATGTACTCATTACCTCGCTCATGTAACTGTAACCCCTCCTCTGTACAGTATTCTCACAATAAAAAACTTATTAAAAATATATATTATGATAGGGATCTAACAATTTTTGCATGATTTTCTTTTGCTTGTATTTTAGTTCTCAAAAATTTCAAAGAGACAAATTGTGGAGTGGAGAAGTTTTCTAATAGGGGAGTTATCACCCTATACCTGTTCTAGAACATGTTGTGTAACTTTGCTAAAGACATAAACTGGGTTACGATCAGGAATCTAATGAACTGATTATGGGAATCCATTTAATAATTAGGCCATTTTTAAGCTTCAGTTAGAACAGAATCATTGTCCTTTGCAATCATGCAAATATGCTGAGGGAGAAAAACATCTCTCTCTCTCTCTCTCTTTACATAGATGTATGTATATATATATTCACACTAATAAAGTCTTTAGCAACCTGTAGCAAGACTGCATTGTGTTACTCTTACAATGAGCTTTGGATGGGCTGATGGGAAGTGACTCAAAAAAGCCTTATTTTTAAGAAGGGGAGAGGAGGAGCTCAAGTCCATGAAAATGGGGAGATGGCTGATCATATATTTTCAAGGTCACATGCTGTCATTAACTTCCCAGGACTGAATCTCTACTTTGTCTAGGGAGCGAGAGGATCACAGGGCTGGAGGCTATTCTTCCTCTGAGTGTTATTCTGTGCTTCTTCAGGGGCCACTGGAGAGAATAATGAGTGTGGTATGAGCAGAACTTCCTGGGGATAGGGCATCATGAAGCAGGCTTGGGGGACTCTGTGTATGTGTGTGTGTGTGTGTGTGTGTGTGTGTGTGTGTGTGTGTATGTGTGCATTCTGAGGCTTGAACTTAGGGCCTGGACATTGTCCCTGAGAACTTTTGTTTCAAAGCTAGTGCCTTACTACTTGACTGCAGCATCATCAGCAACTTTTTTTTTTACTGGTTAATTGGAGGTCAGAGTCTCATACACTTTCCCATCCAAGTTGGTTTTGGATTGTGATCCTCAGATCTCAGACTCCTGAGGAGCTAGGATTATAGGTGTGAGCTACCAGCTTCTGGCAGCATTTTGACTTTCAATTGCCTTGCTTCTGTTCAATTATTTATCACAGAAGCAGCCACATACATGCTCCAGAATAACAACAAACAGGTAAAAGTAGCTTCAAATTATTATGATGTGACTTTTTGTGTCGGCACTTGGAATTCTTAAAATTTACAATGCTCTTATTTTATTTTTTTCTTTTTGCTTATGTGGTGCTGAGGAATCGAACCCAGGGCCTCATGCATGCAAGGCAAGCACTCTACCACTGAGCCACCTTCCCAGCCCCAATGTTCTTATTTTATAATACACAAAACGACTTCTACACTTAACAATATCCTGAACACTAAATAGTGTGTGCTCCTATTTTACAGTACTAAAGATGTGGAAAGATTTCTGCAAAAGAGAAAGTCATACCTGAAATAATATTTACCATATGGTACAGTACATGCCAGGTATTTGATACTTACTGTCTCACTTAACCCCATAAGATGATGGGAAGTAGGTTCTAGTATCTCATTTTCAGGTGTAGAAAGTGAGGTTCAATTCTTGCTTAAGAGATATGGGACCAACAGCAGTCAGAATCTAAGTTTCCTTCCCTCCCTTCCTTACTCCCTCCCTTTTTCTCTTCATTCCTCCCTCCCTTCCTCTCATTCCCTGGATTATACAGCTTTTTTAGAGTACAGCACACAAAAAGAAATTTTGTAGAGCAGGTTTATACAGCTCAAATTAAATGGAGCTATGAAAATATTCAGTGGGGGAATCTATACTTCTCATGTGAATAATACAGCAATTTTTTCCCGAGTTATCTATATTTCTTCAATTGGGTTGGGATGAATAGATCATTTCTAAATAAAACAGGAAAGCATAAAAAAATGAAATGAATGGGCTCAATCCTGGATGAAGCAAGAAGAGTAAAATACATTTCCCTGCTTGAAAGAAAACGATTCATCTATTTGAGGTTCTGTAAATGTCCTCTTTTAGAAAGTCATACAGTGCTGGCTGGAAGGGCATTTTACCTCAAAATGAAGAGAGCTTTCATTTGGAGAAGGAATATCCTCTTTGCACACAGACCCAAGTGAACAGTTCTCTCTGGAAATTAGGGGAGATAGACTTGTTCATATGGGGGAAGCAGGATAGCAAATTCAAGAGGAGAAATTGGTGTAGATTTCTTTAGGCTTAAAAAGTAAAAAAGGAAATATTGAGAGTCCTGGCAAAGAGAAGAAGCTTGTAGGCTATTTGGCTCCTTCCTCTGTGGGGGTCAGAGACACTGGATGGAATTGTACTGAATGGATCTTACATATGAAGAAAAGGCACCATTTATGTTTGTTCCTTAACATCAGAGCTGGAACTTTAGAAATAAGGTGTGTCCATACACCATGAGGAAGTGGGTTCAGGGTAACAGAGATGGTGGATAGTTTGGGGATGGAAGGGAAGAGAGCTAGTTAAGTACCTGGACTTTCAAATTTTACCAATGGTTAAAAACTTGAGATTACAAAAGCAGGAGTCGATGAATGAATGGGAAGCAGGGTAGAGAAAGCCATTCTTAGATCAGGAGTGATTTTAACCACCTGGTTTCTATACCAAAACCTATGGTTCTAGCTAGATCTTTGCTTATTTCATGAAGACAAGTTGTAAAGGTTGGTGTAGAATTTCCAGCTTGTTCATAGCAGAACTCAACATCTCCCCTCCTTCCATCCCTTCCTTCCCCTAGCCTCCTCCCCTACCCTTTTGGGGCTTTTGTCCTTCAGGCCTGGCTTCTCTGTCTCTTCACTTCTAAGGTCCCATTAATGGCTAAATTTGGTCATTTTGGTTTTGAAAAGCACTTCTGTTGGCCTACCCAAGGTCTTCATGTCTTAATAATTAGACTCTGGCTAGATAATTCTTCTTGAATTGAACTGCCTATGACATTTTTCACGTTTAATGAATTTTCCTCATAGGGAGAAGAGCTCAAAGAACTACATTAGTTAATCACAATAGGAAAGAGACATTTCAGCTTCAAGTAGCATAGTTGAGAAGATCAGAGACAATTTACTAAGGATCTCACATTGGTTCTCCTGCAATCTGAGAAGGTCTATCACTTTTTGAATGACCCAAGTTGTAAGGATGGTAACTCAGTGTTGGAAGAAGACAGATCTTTCCAAGATCCACAGATGTCTTGGATGTGGAAAGCAAGGCTCAGTAATGGCCATAAGTTTATAGAAAATTGAGGGAGAAAGGTTAAAACTTGATGGAATTCTCTCTTCTGACTCTTTGGGGCCATGCTCTTTCACGCCACCCCAAGTTACACCAAGCCGCTATCATAGTTCACCGTGTCAAGATGCTTGCCTTGGTCTGTAGCATAGATAGGGAGGGATTTTGTAGGAGAATGGACTGGAAAAGCTGGAGGGAAGGGCAGTGCAAAACTCTTAGGAGCATTCTCATCCTAGCTGCCACCCAGAATGGTGACATCAGAGATGGAAAGAAGGGCAGGCATGGAAGAATTTCAGACTTACAGCCCTGTTTTTGTTCAGAGATGTCCTTTAGGACAGACTGTCTCTTGAAATATATTCTCACCATTATAGGCAGTGGGTTGTCTTCCAAGGTGGCTCAAAGTCATCCATGATATACAGCAAAGCCTTGATCAGGAGTGGGTGAGATAGCTCATTTCTGCTGTTGGGTTAGGCAATGACATGGAATCTTTTAGAGAATGCATATTTCTACAGGGATGCATTTCTAGAAGAGTCTTAGTCAAGAGGATGAGAGTGCATGGGACGACAAGTTTCTCTCCTAAACTGGCTCTTCTTAGCAGTATCTACCTTCTGTGGCTTTTGGCAGTCTATTTAAACAAAAGCTAGTTTTTATCAGTTAAATGTGTTTGAATTTTTGCTTGCCATTTTTTCTATTACTTTTCTCTTTTTGTTTTTCTATATCTGTGGCTTCAACTCAGAATTTGGGCTCTGTCCTTGGGCCTCCCTATACTAAGGCTAGCCCTTTACCACTTGAACCACAGTACCACTTATGGCTTTTGGGATGGGGGGGAGGGGGGAGGCTGGGAAGTGATGTGAAGGGTAAACAAAGGAGGAGGCTGCAATGCTTGGTAAGAAATGTACGCATTATCCTGCCCATGCAATTGTAACCCCTCTGTACAGTATTTTCACAAATAAAATAAAAAAATAAATTAAAAAAAAAAAGAGTCTCACAGATTTTCCTGCCCGAGCTGGCTTTAAACCGTGATCCTTAGCTCTCAGTCTTCTGAGTGGCTAGGATTACAGAGGCGAGCCACCAGTGCCCAGCTTTTTTTCTTTTTTTTCGGGGGGGAGGTGCCATTCGGGGCTTGGACTCAGGAAGCTGTCCCTGAAGTTTTTTGCTTAAGGCTAGCGCTGTACCACTTAAGCAATAGCTCCATTTCTGGCTTTTTTGGTGATTAATTGGAGATAGGAGTCTCATGAACTTTACTGATTGGGCTGGCTTTGAGCTGTGATCCTTAGATCTCAGTCTCTGGGTAGCTAGCTTGCTTTTATTTAAAACATTTTTTTTAAATGATCATACCAGGACTTGAGCTTAGAGCCTTGCATTATCACTAGGCTTTCTTATTCATGACTGGTACTCTACCATGTGACCCATGCTTCCAGACCAGCATTTTATTGGTTAAATGGAGATGGAGTTTTATAGACTTTTCTACCTAGGCTGGCTCTTGAGTCTTGCTCTTCCAGCTCTCAGCGTTCTGAGTAGCTGGAAGTACAGAAGTCACTCAGCTTTATTTTTGTTTTAAAAACAACTTTCCCCTAAGCTCTCTTTTGAGTCCATTACTAATTTTCAGGGAGTTGCTAAGATTACATCCACATGTTTTGGGCCTGAAAGCTGTGTTTGAACACATACTATAAACAGGTAGATTTTGCCTTGAAGTAGACACAGGGCTGAGCGAGGAAGGTCAGAAGACTGGCCAATGACTTTTGACTTCTGAATAAAGTCCTGGGAGGCCTTCTCTAAGCTCACTGCTGATGACATCCTTTTACACACCTGGGAAGATCTCTCCCACAAGCAAGCCTTGTCATGACTTTCTCTAGTACAGAGAACATTTTCACTTCCCAATGAAACAGTATACTTCAAAATTAAAAGATAAGTAGAGCTGGGTGCTGGTGGCCCATGCCTGTAATCTTGGCTATTCAGGAGACTGAGATCTGAGGATTGCAGTTCAAAGTCAGTGTGGGAAAGGAAAGCCCATGAGACTCATCTCTAATTATCCACCAGAAATTCAGAAGTGAAGCTGTGGCTCACGTGATAGGGCTCTAGCCTTGAGTGCCCAGAGCCCAAGTTCAAGCCTCACATCTACACACATACACACAAAGATAAGTGTATACTTAAAGTGTCACTGACATGTTTAATACATCATTTGCATATAACATTTGCAGCCATCATTTGATGTCTTTATGGATTGGTTTCAGCACTCCGGGGGGCGGGGGGCTGAGATCTGTTGATGCCAGAGAACCTTACATATCTGTAACCTATATCCATTCTTTCATCTATGATACCTAATACAATGTAAGTGCTAACCTAACAGTTATCCATCGAGGAGTAATGATAACAAAAAGTGTCTGTGCATGAATGACTAGCACACAACCACTCTAGGCCTATCAACCAGTCTGAGGCTAGTGCCCAGGGATGTTAAGGGTCAATTGTATGAACTAATTAATTTTTCCAATTAAAACTTATTTTATCTGTATTATCATAAAAATATGATATACGGGACTGGGAAGGTGGCTCAGTGGTTGAGCGCTTGCCTTGCATGCCTGAGGCCCTGGGTTTGATTCCTCAGCACTACATAAGCAAAAAGAAAAAAGCTGGAAGTGGTGCTGTGGCTCAAGTGGTAGAGCGCTAGCCTTGAGCTGAAGAGCTGAGGGACAGTGCCCAGGCCCAGAGTTCAGGCCCCACGACTGGACCCCCCCAAAAAAATATATATAATATACAATTAAACAAGCATATGTATATTTAGCATATGCATGCATATATCATTAAGCATATAAATAAGCATATAAGTAGGCCAAATAAATATTAACTATCTCAGAATTTAAGTGCAAATATAAGTCGTAAACATTAAGTTATACTAAGAATAAAGTATCCTAAAATAACATTAAAATAGAACAGAAATAATACCCAAAGTAAGTACCAAAAGCTGCGTCCATCACTGATAGGTAATAGTATATTATCATAAATGAGAATACCTTTCAAGTGTTATTTTGAGCCCTGACATTATTCTGCAAGCTGGAAACTTCTAGTTTTCTGATTGTGCAATTTAAATAGTAAATGACATTCAAATAGATCATCAATTTGGTGTTGAGCATATATGGCCTTAGGTGTATTTCTCAAACACTCCAAGTCATACTGTCCTACTTTGTGAAACAAGAGAGTATCCACGAATGTCATCCAGGTGATGCTTCTAGCTTGATGGGCCCTGGGCACACAACACAGCTAGTCAGTGATGGGCAGGCCCTAGGATTCCTCCTGGAGCCACCAGGACCAGCTGGGACCATGCCCATCTTTCAGTCTCCACTCTCCCCTTCTTTCTGCATCTCCCTTGAGTACTTCCCTGAATCCATTTCTAGTGACTTCTTCATTTGTAGCAATCCCAAAAGCAGAGAAAATTTCAGGCTCAACCCACATCTATCTTCATTTGAACATCCAAGGGCACCTTTTTATAGCACATCAGAGAGTAGATTAATTGAAAAGTCTTGCCTGATATCCTAAGGCAGATCAATCACCCATTTGTAATACACTTATAATGCATAGAATGGGACCAAGTGCTGCTGGCTCATGTCTGTAATCCCAACTAGTCCAGACTGGAAGGATTATGGTTCAAGGCCAGCCTGGGCAAAAAATTTCCTGAGACTGCATATGAACCAATAGCAGGGAGCAATGGCAGACACTTGGCAAACCAGCATAAACTGGAGGATTATGGTCCAGGCTGTCCCCCACAATCTTATCTAAAAAATAACCAGAGCAAAAGGTGCTAGAAGTATGGCTCAAGCAGAAGGGCCTCTGCTTACCAAGTATAAAGCTTTGGGCTCATGCTCTAGCACTGCCAAGAAAATAGGGGCAGAATGGAGTCAATAAAAAAACTATAGTTTCTCGAGGGCTTTGATTGAGGGCACCCAGCATGCTAAGTAAAAAATTTCCCCCTTTAAATAAAAACAATCTTGGAAGGTAGGCAAGTCTGGTTGTCCAGCAAGGAAACAGGCTCAGAGGGGTTTTAGGTCATTAAGGTCACATAACTAGTGAGTGACATAGCTTGATTTGAATTCAGTATAGTCATGTGCACTCGAAAGAAAACCAGGATGAAGAAAGCAGGAAAGAGCATGATACAGCCTGTGTGTGAGTGTGTGTGTGTGAGTGAGTGTGTGTGTGAGTGTGTGTGTGTGTGTGTGTCTGGGAGGGCACCCCTGGTGTCAGCGGTCCCAGCATAAATGAAGTGGAATGTCCTAGCGCTACTTCTCATCACCCCAGTAAGGGCTGGAGAGTAAATGAAAATAGCCATCCCCATAGAAAAATATTTATTCATTTAATGGCTGAAACAAAATGCCATCTCTGTAGTGATAACAAAAGGTTTAAAGTGCATTACTGTCGTTCTTCAATACACTTGTGGTCTGGCGCGCGGGTCATGTGGCGCAACAGTCCATGTAATCCTCTGAACGGAAAAAAATTAGGCTCCAAGTACCAAATGGACGCCCACAACATAATATCAGGTAAAACAAGCATATTCCTTCATCCCCCCATCTCTCCCCCTTCCCCAAACCTCCCCAAATGTTCAAGAAATCGAGAGAAATCCCAGTCATTTCTCATTACTGTGAAGGTCAGCCTGGCTGGGAAAATTGTTTCTGCTTTACAATTCCCCAAACTGTAGAAAGCACTTAGACTTCTGGACAAAAACTAATGTTGCATTCAAAGGGAAAAGAGGCTGAGACGGCATTGCTGCCATAATAAGAGAATTTTTTACTTTTTCCACTTTCCTGTGAACCTAATCAACTGTGACATGAGAAAATATACTGGGCTCACCCAGCCAGAATGTGACTGCCACCTGAAAATGTCCTCAATATTCCACTGTTTGGGACTTTACAATGATCCTTCCGACATCAATTTTGTGCATGTACATCAAAATGCCATTAGAAATGCCTCCTCACGTCTCCGGATCTGCCCTGGGCCTCTGATCCAGGGCTACGGGGGAAGACGCCGCCCTGGGCTTGACAGACAGCTCCTTTATGCTACACATTTGAAAGCATTTGCTTATAGGGAAAGTGTCTTGGGAGAAAACAGTAGGTAAAGCTAAGGCTCTCCCGGCCCTCCTCTTCTCCAGAGCACTATGGAATCTCATTCAATGGGGATTTGAAGAATCAGGCCTTTGAGAGTCTGCTTTGGACCTTTGATTGCTGCTTGTTGACTTATCAAGTTCTCAGGCAATCCTCTAGACCCAAATAATTGGTCTGCATCACACGGTATTTAAGGCAGAGGATGCACAAATGTGTTTGCGTAGGATTATGGCCGGATCTCAGCTGCTGTGCAGAGAGAGTGGAGGTGGATGGGGACAGATGGCTTTGTATTACTCCTTCTCTGGGCACCAGCATAGACACATATAGATGGATTGAGGATGCCTAGCAGTTTTTGACAAGTGCCAAGCATAGATAATGAAATTCTTCCTGGCAGTTTTATTATTTTTCAGTGAACGTAGAAGTGGACAAATCTAATGTGACTCTTCACAGTGAGTGGCATTATCATCATTTCCCTTTGCCCTAATATTTGCCGAAACATTACAAGTGTTTGACATATAAATTCAGCATTTGACTGACTTTAATAACCATGTGATCAATAAGAAGTGATATTTTTATAGTCCAAGTTCAATATTTAAAGGGTCACGGGTGGCAAATCTTCATCAAAGCAAGAAGGCCAGATCTTTCTGTTTTTCAGAATCCATCATTTCTCTTTTCAAAAAAAATCTTCTCATTGGAATGGCTATAATTAAGAGTTGAAGATCGGTAAATCTTGGCTGTTTTTTATTTTTTATATTTTATAAAGAGTGGGAATCCCAGAAGTCATGGGTATGGATACATTTTTCTTCCCAATGACTTGAGATTTGAGAGACTGAGAAGAAATTCCACATGATGAACATAGATGGACAGTGGATAGAAAATCAATGCATGTAAATCTGGGAGCTTATTCTTTATTCAATAAGGGTACCAAATTCTCAGCCTCTTTGTAAAATTATTGCTTCTCCAGTAAACTCACACAGTTAGCTAAAAGTGGGAAGGCTATTTTGCTAGGTTCTGAATCATTTTTGAAGGTGAGTAACAGATTTGTTCATCCCTCATTGCTCCCATTCCATATTTCTCCAATGCTATGGGGTCTTCAGTATAAAACAAACATTCATAATCTTGATTGTTGGGCTATCATACATGGTCATGACTTTGTTCTTGGAATTCAAGAGTAGGTCTCACATTTGAATTGTTAATAGGGTTGGGCAGCCTGAGAGGTCAATAAATCAATTTTCTAGTTGTGCTTACAACCCGTGGAAACCAGTAAGGGTCCTAGTCCCATGACTCATTCCTCATTCCCCAATTTATTTGTGTACTTCTTCGTGTGTGTGTGTGTGTGTGTGTGTGTGTGTGTGTGCATGTGCCATTAATAGCGCTTGAATTCATACTCTCACTTGGCTTTTTTGCTCAAGGCTGGAGCTCTACCATTTGAGCAATACTTCCACTTCTGGCTCTTTGCTGGTAAATTTGTCTGCCCAAGACTGGCTTCGAAGAGAGATCCTCAGATCTCAGCCTCTTGAGTAGCTAAAATTACAAGCGTGAGCCACCGGCGCCTGGCTGTGCCTCCTCCTTCTTACATCAGCATTGCTGCCATCCCTGGCATAGATAGTACCTGTTTAGCATTCCTTAGGGACTGGGCATTGTTCCACTGTTGCAGATAACAAGCCAATATAGTCTGCACAAGTAACTTGTGAGACACTTTTAGCTGTATCATTTAAAAAAAGGAAACAGAGGCACCGAAGAGCAAAACAACTTGTCTATGAGCTTGCAGTTACTAAGTGAGAGAGCCAGAATTCAAATCCAAGAATTTGAGCTTCAGGTTGCTTTCCTAAGTACATACTAGACTGATGTTCGTTATCTTTTCTTGTAGGACCAACCACTCTTGTCTTTATTATCCATGCTGCTATTCCATGGGAAGAGTAGGAACACTGCTGCTCATTGTCCACTCTTGGCCTACATACTGTGTTTGCACAGCTACCCAAGTTAACCATAAATCTGACAGATAAACATTTGCCATTGATTTGATGGTGACAAGCACTGAGTGTGTTGGAGATAGCACAATTTTGTATTGTTTTGACTGGGTCATGGAGTGCCCAGATATTTGGTCAGTGTTTCTATGAAGATCTTTATTATTATTTTTACTACTAGTACTACTACTATTTGGTGAGATTAACATGTGAATCAGCAGACTGAGTAAAGTACCTCCATTATGTGGGTGGGCCTTATCCAGTCAGTAGAACGCCTGAATAGAAAAAAAAAGTTTGACCTCCCTGGAGTAAGACAGAGTCCTTTTGACTGGGTCTGTCACTGGGTCTTGAACCAGGTGACCAGTTCTGTAGTTCTGTCTCTGTTTCTCTGGAGAACCCTGCCTGACAGTACTCACCTAAAAGAGTTCCATTATTCTTCGTAGAAGAACTTAATTCAATTATTGGGATTATACTTCCAATTTCATCAATAAAAATAAATATAAGTATATAAAGTACATAATAAATATATGTACATAAAGAAGGACCTTGATTTTTTTGCCTGTTACTTTACAAAGACTAAAATATTTATTGCTGGCCCCTTCTATAAAGTATTTGTTCAATTCTCTGCTGTGGTGATGAGCCCAGGGTTGGACCTCAATCAGCTAATTGAATCAATATCTGCCTTGAATGTATGTGGCAGAATTATCAGTGGAGTCAAATGACAGATTAACCACATGACATTCAGCATGAGTCTCCTCCTGGGTGCCACTGAGGAAAGCCACAGGGCTGGCTCAAGGGAAAGCCTGGGGAGAAACACCACAACTGGCGAACTGGCTCTGCGCAGAGCACTAAGGGGTGAAAGATGGAGAGGGAAGATGGCCTCCAGTTGTTCTAGGTCCAGGTACCTCAGGGACCCAACTCTGAGAACCTCTTTCTAGAGTCTGGCTTCTTTTTCCCTGATTAATACAGGGGTATCTTTGATTCTATTAGTTGTAAGGCTAATTATTCTTCCTTCTATCTAGCTCAGATCAAGACTCTGAAAAGGAGAATTGTATTCCTTTTAATCTTTCTGGAAATTTATAAGAAAGAAACTATATTAGTCTGGGTTCTCTAGGAAAATAAAATCAATAACAGTGTGTATGTGTGTGCGTATTTGTGTGTGTATGTCTATGTATGTGTGTGTGTGTGTGTGTGTGTTTGTATGTCTGTTTCCATCTCTGCCTATATCATCTAGAGAAACAACCAACAGGTATGTGTTTGTATGAGTATTTATCTACATCTGTATCTACTTCTGTCTGTATTCTACTTCTATCTCTATCTACATCATCTATATCTATCAATACCTAGGGAGAGAAATCTTTATTTTAAAGAATTGCCTATAATTATGGAGGCTGTCAAGTCCAAAATTGGCAGGGTGGGATGACAGGTTAGAGTCCCAGGGAAGAGCCCATGTTAAGGCTCAAGTTCAAAGCTTGCCTGTTGCAGTAGTCCCTCTTGCTTGAGGGAAGTCAGTCTTTGGTTCAAGGTAATGAGTACTTTTCCTATTGAGCATGGTTGCTTCCTCCTTTGTTTTCCCCCTACCATCCCTTCCCTCCTACCTCTAGGAAGGCAATCTTTTTACTCACCATCCACCAACATAAGTGGTCATCTTATCCAAATCATTCGCATAGAAATACAGTCATGAAGGACTAATATCCAGTCCTTGGGCTCAGTCAACGTGTGGAGAAGGGGGACAATCAACTGAGGCTGTAGTATCCAAAGGCAGCAAGTACAACTATCCATTTAATTAAGTACTATTGATTCAAGCATCCAGCATATTAAGCAGACCTTCCTTTGTTCTTCTCCTGCTCATATTCCTCTCCCCTCTCCCCTGAGTCTTATTAAACTCTCCCAGTCCTCAATGAGATCCCTGCCTTCATTACATTCTCCCATGGTGCTCCTTGGTCTGGCCTTCCGGAAACATCCTTATAATTGATGTCAATAACAATGACCCAAAGGTATCAGGAAGTTGCTATTATGTCTCCCCCCACCCCCACTGCCCATCATGGGGCCATTCACATCCCTGCAATGGTCTCTCTCACCCATCTGTCAAAACTGTGAAGTATCTACTTTCTTAGGCTGTTGGGGATAATACAGGATAATGTTTGTGCAAGTGCTTTGTAAACCACAAGGAATGATACGAAGAGAAGACTTTTATTACTATGACACTCTGCTTAAGAAGGGAATGGGACTAAAATGCTTTTAAAAGATTTACATTTTACAAGTTTTATAGTGCTAGCACTAAAAGGTTTAACCCTTAACACTTCTGGGAAAACTCAGCTATCAAGAGGAACTCATTTGAGGGTGATGGACAGCCAAGATTTTCCTTGTGTTATTTTGATATTTTCCCATTCTCTCTCTGTATCTTTGAAAGTGTGGGCGATTCTCAGAGTTTACGATTACATTTATTTTCAACACATGGTGGCTATTAGATCAATGGCAGCCCAGGTGTATTAATTGTATATTTTAACATTGCCATGTAAGTGTATCTGAATTTTCTAAGAGAAAAACAAAATCAAATAATTCTCAAGTTGTCATTGTTGGGAAGAGTTCAATTAACTGAAGTGAATGCAGTGAATATTTTTGATTTTTGACTTAGAATAGTACTTGGCATGAGTAAATGAAGCGCTCAGGATTCCCTGTGAATTTTGTGAGGAAATGAGACTTTTTCCAGCCTCACTCAGAGTGAACGTGAGCCCCCAAACTTTAGATATGCTTGGAAAACTCCTCAGATCTTCCTTCTCCGGGCTCCACAGCCTCTACTGCAGCCTCTTGCCAGCCATCAGGACCAGCCACAGACCCTGCGTTTGACTTAGCCCTGGAAACGCGAGAACTCCTGTCAACCCTCACATCTGGATACTGCTCCTTCTACAGCATCTGTATGCCCAGCTCTCTCTCTGACCCAATTCCTAAGATTCCTCCATTGTGGTTTCATAGAGCCCATCATCCAAATTGCCTACCTCCTTATCTTCTTGGAATACTCTATATTTTCACCTGAGTAAACGGCTTGGTCCTCCCTGAAAATATTGGTTCCCTTAAGACCTTATAGAGGTGACTACCGTCTACTCCTCTCTTAGGCTACTGGTTCTGGAGGTGAGTTGAGGGTCCTGCTTGCTCATCATTGCTGCTTGAAGGCCATTCTTTCTTCCATCTTCTAGGAAAACTCAGAGTTCTGAAGCTCAGATCTTGGTCTTACACTATTTGTTACAGTTCTTTTAATAATCTACAGGTCTTCAAGTCATCTCAACTCATTCCTTGAAGGTTTTCTTCTGGCTCTCTATGGTGTGTGTGTGTGTGTGAGAGAGAGAGAGAGAGAGAGAGACAGAGACAGAGAGACAGAGGGAGACAGAGAGACAGAGAAACTCAGAGACAGAGACAGAGACAGAGAGATAAGAGACAGAGAAAGAAAGAGAGAGGGATAGACTAAGATGTATTTTTTGTTGTTGTTGTTGGTAGTGGGGCTTGAACTCAGGGCCTGGGCACTGTCCCTGAGTCTCTTTGTGCTCAAGGCTAGTGCTTTACCACTTGAGCCACAGCACCACATCAGGTTTTCTAGTGGCTAGTTGGAGATAAGAGTCTCATAGTCTAGCCTTCCCTGGGCTGGCTTTGAACTGTGATCCTCAGATCTTAGTCTTCTGAGTAGCTAGGATCACAGGTGTGAGTCACTGGTGTCCGGCCTATGATGTCTTTCTGACAACATGAACTTAGTTTGTTGTTCTTTCCAACAAGAAGCATGTCCTTCACTCTGCCCTCGAACTCTCCCTTGTGAGGTCATGCTCCATTGTTGCCAGTCCCCTACCCTTTCTAGCACGAGACTCTAGCCTCTTCCACCTTTGTTTCCAGCTCATTCTCTCAGAGCCACTTGAAACTCCCACAACTCTTTAACCAACTTTAAAGTCTTTGAACCTTCCCATCTACTGTCTCTACCTTCCTTACCCAGCTGAGATTTCATTGCCCTGCTTTCTATCTGCCTGTTGCCTGCAACTGCAAAGCCTGACTGATCTTAACTGAAGAAAAATTTGGGCCACCTTGAAAGTCACACATTAAATGTACAACCATATGGCACACCCCTGAAGTCACCCGGTCATCCTAGTGGTGGATTGCTTTATGTCTTCTCACTTTCTGTAGCTCTCCAGCACCTCGTTTCTCATTCTCCAGCTAAGCCATCGATGTGGTCCCTGTATCACTGAGAGAGCAGAATCAGTCAGAAGAGAACTTCCCTTCCACCACCTTCCATACCTTTGTACAGCACCTAGATGTGCGCTCACTTCCCACGAACAAGAATGCTGAACTCTTCTCTAGAGAAAACCTCCCACTACATCGATGGATTTCACATCTCTTGACTGATTGACTTAATTCAATTCTCCACCTCTATGAGATCCGTACTAGAGCAAATATAAATGAAGTGTTAGTTTTCATCTTATAAAACAAACCCTCCTGATGCACATTTTGTCTTGATGTCTCCAATTGTTCTTTCATTCTTTTTTTTTTTTTTTGGTATCTACTGTAACCACTCCAGTTTCTCACCATGACTTTGAAGACCTGGTTGAGGCTCTAACCACTTACTTCAAGGCACTAACTCTGTTAATGCTCAGTGCTTCTATAGCTAGTTGACAAAGTTAGCATTCCTTCATGAAAACGACTGACTTACATTGAATTTTGGGAGCTCCAGTCTCTACTGTATGAGTCCCCTTCTTGGTCTCCTTGGACATTTCCCCCTCTTCTCAGGCAGCTTTTTTTATTAGGGGAACTCTTGGGCCTCTGCTTGAATTTCTTTTCCATCTTCTCTTTCTCTTGCTATCTTCTCCAGGCATTTTGCTTTGCAAAGCAACCATAATCCCATGAACTCCCAAGTTCATTACCCTAGCATAGACTTTTTCAAGAGCATCTACCTAACGGGTCTCTCAATATTTTCTCTCAAACATTTAATGCCCTGTCAAACATGACTTGTCCCAACTGACATGCTAAAACCAAAACATATCCACACCTCTGCTCTTCCCACAGTGTTTCCATTTCTATACATGGACAGCCTCCGCTCCTCATGTTGCTTAGGCTAGAATCACTGCACCCAGTGATCAGCCTTGACCTGTGTTCTTTGTTTCATATCCGGAAGCCAAATTCTATTAGCTTTTCCTTCATAACATATGCTGAGGATGCTGAGGACTATTTTTTTAAAAATAATTTCTTTTCATGCCATCAGGTATGAGCCATTGCTTCCTCATCTGCTTATCTAATTGCTGTAGTAGCCTCCTAACTGGACTTTCTGTATCAGCTTTGGACTCCTGGCATTCTCTGAATAGTGGCTTGGGGGCTTCTCACTTCCTTCCAAGAGCGAGTGAAAGTCCTCGCACTGGCCTTCAACACTCAAGACGATCGGATCTCTGCTTCTTCTTTGGCTTCCTCTGAGGGCCACTCTGCCCCTCACCAGCCCTATTCCAGTTTTGCTGGCCTTTCTGCTCTTCTGTGAACCTGCCATATATATATATATATGTATGTGTGTGTGTGTGTGTGTGTGTGTGTGTGTGTGTGTGTGTGTGTGTATTCTAATTCTCTCTACTTGTTGGAAGTTATCTGTCCCAATAGAGATGCCTTCTCTGAGTAGCCAACATCAGATAGTAACTTCCTCCCAGCACTTTATTATGCTTTGTCCTCATTTATTGCCCTCCTATAGAAGTTATCGATGCTTAATATACTGTGTCTTTGAATGCTTGTTTACTTTTCTAAATTTGTATTTATCCTCAAGTTGTGTTCTAGCTCCTAGACTATTTGGGAAGATGCTAACTCACCACTGATGGAGGAATGGCTGCCTCAAATGATTAAACAATGCCAGATTTCATGACAAATCTGATCTACAATGCCACTTGAAACATAGCTCCCCGAGAAGCTAAGTCCTTGTGCTCTTACTCAGCTTTTTTGCTCACAGTTAGTGTTCTACCACTTGAGCCATACCTCTGAGTCCAGCATTTTGCTGGTCAATTGTAGAGAACAGTCTTATGGACTTTCCTGCTAAGGCTAGCTTTGAACTTTTATCCTCAGATCTCAGCCTCTTGAGTAACAAGGATTATAAGAGTGAGCTACTGGCACCTATAACTTGCCCAGAAAAAAGGTTTTTCTTAGGTAACTTTACCTTTACATGGTTTAGAATAAATGATTGAATTCTCCCTCCTTTTAACCCCCTCTGATGGAACTATCTTCCAATAGAAAATAGGAACAGTTTCCAGTAGGAAGGCAGAAGGTATTGGCTTAATGGCATGCTATCTGAATTCTGTTCTTGATTAATATATATATATATATATATATATGTACATCTATACATATATGTATATGTCAAACGTGTTCTTCCAGCAATCTAAAACTCATCATAACTTCACTCAGAGTCACTGAAATGACAGCTCTGCATTCCCAGATGTGACAATGTTGGCAAAGGAAACTGAGGAACACTTACATAGTTTCAGACAGAGCCACCAGGAGGCTGTGCGTTACATGTGGCTGCCACTTTGCTGGAAGTCAAGAAAGGAATTGCTCTCTTCCTGTGACACAGATGCTTTCTGTGGGATCCTTCCTTTGTGTGGTCCACTCACCTTTGCAAATAACCTTAGATCTTTCTCTAGAATCAGAACTCAGACGTTTGTGACTGTTCTTCACTCAGAGTCAAGAATAAAGTTACATAAAAGGGGAAAGAACAAACTTTAAAGTGCAGTTTGAATTGTCATTTGATGTTATGTTCAGTAATCTTCAGCAAATAGGTACATGTTACTACCACGTGAGGGAGAATATAAGTTAAATAAAAACTTCTAGCGGCAAGCCTGAAGGCTATCATAACAATACACAATATTCAGGTTCTAAACATTCCTCAATGCACTTTAGTAAGTCTGTAAGCTTTCTGGTTTCTGCATCAGATATCATACACATTACACCCCAAAGAAACAGAGGCAAGTCAAATGGATGGATTCTGAATTGGAAACTGAAAAGTGAATCAATTTATTGTTTTTGAAGGTTAAAAAAAATGACAAGCTTGCTTCTTCTGACAATTTGCCTATGATTAGGTTTTGGAGTGGAGAGTAGTGTCTTTTCTAATACTTGAGTTTCAAAAGCTACTTCAGATTATTCCATTCATATGTTCATTGGTAGGTCAAGTAGTCAGCTTTAAGGAGTTCACATCTGCATGAATGCAGGAGATCTTCATAAAGCTGGGTTGAGCACAGTGGAATAAAGAGATTGGCCACAGTAAATAGAAAGCAAACTGTGAAGAGAAGACTTCATTACACAAAAGTCTTTTTTCACTTAGTGGGATGCTCTTTTTTCCTGCTGAAATTTATTATTATTATTATTCTCTAAGTAGCTGTAGAATGGGGTTTTTTAACCCAACATGTCTGTGTATGAGTACAATGTTTCTTATAACTCACCCTTTTTCATCATTCCCCCATCTCTCCCAACTCCACTCATCCTCTCGATCCTCTTAGCTCCATTTTCACATATGCACATCGACTCTTATGACTGCATTTAGTTCACTCTTCCTCTCTCCATCCATCTACTCTCCTCCCTTTCATCTTGCCCCCTCTACCTGACACCTCAAGTTCCAGCTTCTGGGTATTTATTTTGTTAAACTGTAAGTTAGTTGTTTAGAGGATTTACATCATTGGAATACTCTCTCGAATATACTATAATTTAGTTAATCCATTTATGTACATGTACATATGACCCTGTATATGTTTAAATGTATTATCTGTTGGCTATTTGTGGGATTCAAGAAATGT
This sequence comes from Dipodomys ordii, assembly GCF_000151885.1. Taxonomy (NCBI): domain Eukaryota; kingdom Metazoa; phylum Chordata; class Mammalia; order Rodentia; family Heteromyidae; genus Dipodomys; species Dipodomys ordii. Next base: position 858,150 of record NW_012267377.1, on the reverse strand, counting down.
CTATTTAGGTCCTTTACCCATTCTAACTTTTTTCCCTGCTGTTTTGTTTGATCATATATTTGTTTGATCCTTATATATTGTATGAATCCTTTATTGGATGCATGTTCATCCAGTGTATGCTTTAGAAACCCTACCAAGTACTAAGTAACTCTAATGAATAAAATTTGAATTAACAGATCACTGCATTGTGAGGAGTATAGATTCAAAGGTACCCACTCCTGGTTAATAGTTTACAAGTACATCAATGTGGGGACATATGATCTGAAAATGTATTTCTAAATAAGCATGTTAGCTATCCTCTTGAAAAAATGACTCAGTATTTCACTGTCAACAAATTCTTATATGGAAAACATAAAAAACTTCTTTGTGTTGCATTAGAAATCTGATAAATATTTATTATCAATGCTGTTTGCTTTTAATCTGTTCAGGATATCATTTTTCCAGCTCCTTAGTAGTTAAACAAAAATGGCATTTACATTACAATATTGCTTGCCAACAATTTCATTTTCTGGTTTAGTCAGCAGCCCTTCATGCTTGATTAGTCTTTAATTATACAAATACCTACATATTAAAAAAAAGTTTTCTTTTTTTTCCATACTTTGAGCATGTAATTATTTTCTCTTGCATGCAATAACCTTTAATTTTAGGATTAAGCAACTGACTCTTTTTAGTATGGATGGGTCTTTTCAAGTGTTAAAGTAAATTTGGATATTGTATTATGAGAAAAATTAACTTTGGGAACCCACTCATCAGTCCATCTGACAGCTAGCTCCTTGGTAACTGTAACAGAAAGTGCTGGGTATAAGGAAAGAGAAAACAAGACTTCACTCCTCCAGCTTGTACCTATTTCTACCTATGTCTTCCATCTAAGAATATGATAATTGAATCAGTTAGAATCTATAGAGTACTTATTTCTCCATTTCCATAAATTAGGGATTAGAGCATATATTTCACATAAAAATGTTTCATTTTATTTATTTGACATGAAAGATTTGTAAACACAAAGGGTATTCATCATTTGATTGAAGAAAGCCACAAACTGTAAACTTGGCTAATCAGAGATTTCTCTAAGATATCCATAGACTGTTTAAAAGAGTAGGAGTAGCTTGCTGAGTTATATGCTCTTTCAGTCTGTGTGCCATGACTGATATTTGGGACCATTGAAAAGGCCAAATAATGTAGCACTTCGAAGTGGTACTTCCCTCTCCACACCCAGGCAAATCCTTTCCACACGGTGGGACACACGGTTGGCAGTCATTCCGTATATGCTGCCATGTTTCCTTCACCATTTCCTTATAAGACTCAGCAAACCAGCCAAAGAACATCAGAGCACTAAATATGTATCACGTTCTAGTTTCCACATTAAACATAAGAGCCGTTCACAAGACTCACAGGCACGTTAAACCATGTCCATGCAATAAGCTTTAGCTCATATTTAAAGTGCTACCACATGTTCCCTCTTGCGTATTGCCTGTTTCATAGTTTCATTAGCTTGGTGACAAAGGTGTCTTCCAGTCTCATCTAGAAGTGCACTTTTCGTGACTCCAGTCTCAGAGTTGGGCAGGATGGTAAAGTTCATTGGGCTCAACACCATTTATTCAAGAAAACCATGGGAGTGGTCCTGATTCACTGGATCCTCTTGCTAGCTCCACACATCACACTCTACCTTCATGCAGATCTAGGAAACTCTGTGCTGTAGGCGTGCATAAGAGCTACCTAGGTCACCCCTGCCACAACATCACCACGATAGTGGACAAGACAAAAATCCCCGTGGTGTGAAATTCCCATTGGAGTTGTAAGATGAAGCAAATAATCCCCTGTGATGGGTCAGAGAGTGCTAAGTCCTCAGAAGAAAGACAAAGAATGGAAGAAAGGTGCTACCCAGACTTTGTAATGTAGGATGGATAAAGGACTGTGTTTCTCAGGTGAGGCAAAAAGTTAAGCCAACATCTGAAGGAAATGATGCAACAAGTTAGCCAGATATCTAACAGAAAGGTATCCAGGCCGAGAGAATAGTAAGGGCTAAGGAAGGTTGGACAGTGAGATGTGTGTGTGTGTGTGTGTGTGTGTATGTTTGTGTGTGTGTACCCAGGTTCCATCTTCATACCTGCTTCTATTTGCAACTCCTCTTCAAAGTATTTTGAGTGTTCCTTCTAATATTAATCCCTGCCATTTTGAATAATATCCTTCAATTGTTTTCCTTCAATGCACTAATTTTGAACATTGAGGATTGAATACTCCTTGTCTCCTCCCCATTCCTCTCAACAATTGCTGTTTGAGTATGCATTTCTTTCTTTTATTTTTGTGTTATATTTTTCCTTTTAAAATTTATTATCTTTAAGTAGTTGTACAAAGGAGTTACCGTTTAACAAATCAGTTTATGGATATCTTGATTAATGTTGCCCCTTTTAATAAGCAGTTCTTTTTTTTTTTTTTTGGGTCCAGTCGTGGGGCCTGAACTCTGGGCCTGGGTGCTGTCCCTCAGCTCTTCAACTCAAGGCTAGCGCTCTACCACTTGAGCCACAGCACCACTTCCGGCTTTTTTCTTTTTGCTTATGTGATGCTGAGGAATAGAACCCAGGGCCTCAGGCATGCAAGGCAAGCGCTCTACCACTGAGCCATCTTCCCAGCCCAATAAAGCAGTTCTTTTTATGACAATGGAAGTCCTGTTCACTGTTGAGGTTATTAGTATGCTATAATTACATTTTTTGGTAATTTTTTTTTGTTTTTGCAAAGTTAATAAATGCATTTTGGGGGGTTTATTTAGCTACTTAGTTTTACTGTTTTTAATCCATACTGTTCCCAAACTCACAAAAATGGTAAAACTACATAGAATACTGTTGGCTGAAAGGTCAACCTATCCAGTATTCTCTTAGCTTTTCTTTTATTCCCTTCTCTTCTTCCTCCAACGTTTCCCAGGGATGTCCCTCTTGCCATACACCATTGTCCTACTCCAAGATGGACTGGCTGCTTTCTGAGCCTGCTGTGAAACTGTCATCCTGGGATTCCTTTTGACTTCTTTCTATGGAAAATCTCCACTATTTCTCTCTTTTTTTTTCCCTTTTGGTTTACTCTCTTGTTTGGTTGGAACTCTTCCTGTAGTTGATTTGATGGATGCCTGACAGATATACCTGACAGACGCATTCGAGGTATATGTTTTAGAGACTGCATCTGAGTGATTTAAGTCCACTCACACCTGATAGATACTAAGTGTGTTTGGCACTCTAACAGTGGAGATAGTATATATCTTGTGGGAGTCCTCCCATCCCATGGTGGGGTCTGAGGGCCACTTCAGAAAGGAGAGCCATTTCAGCTCTGCTTGGGTCTTTTTGTCGTGTGTGTGTGTGTGTGTGTGTGTGTGTGTGTGTGTGTGTGTGTGTGTGTGTTGTGGGCTTCAACTCTGGGACTGGGCGCTGTCCTTCAGCTCTTCAGCTCAAGGCTAGCGCCCTACCACTTGAGCCACAATGCTACTTCTGGTTTTCTGGTGGTTTATTGGAGATAAGAGTTTCATGGACTTTCCTGTCTGAGTGGCTTTGAACTCAGATCTCAGTCTCCTGAGTAGCTAGGATTACAGGCATGAGGCACCAGCTCCTGGCACTTTGCCTGGTTTTATAATACCACACAATTCAATCCACAGAACAGTTAGATCTATAAAATCTCAAAGTACCCTACTCTTTGGCCTATCATATTCAGAATAATGGAAAGCTGTCATGTCTTGGTTAGATAGGGGGGAAAAACCAGATTAGCTAGGAAATAATGGTCTTTACTTATATGTACATTTCCTCTCAAATGAAAGCAGCTGATTTAAAGGAGTCTAAATCAAGCTTGCATTTCCCAAAGCCCATGGAAGAGGCAGTCCACACAGGGATGGGGTAAGACAATGGGAAAGAATGATAATCTTAATAAGATCTAAAGCATTTAGTGCTTATTCCAGTGCCAGGAATTTGCATAAATATCATAACTGCTAGGTTTTGTTTCTTTCATTAGTAATCATCTTTTTTTTTTTGGAGGGGCAGAATAGGGTTTGAATTCAAGGCTTTTCTCTTTCTTTCTTTCTTTCTTTTTTTGTCAGTTGTGGGGTTTGAACTCTGGTCCTGAATGCCGTCCCTCAGCTCTTCAGCTCAAGGCTAGTGCTCTACCACTTGAGCTATGGCACCACTTCCAGTTTTTCTGGTGGCTTATTAGAGATAAGAGTTTCACGGACGTTCCTACCCTGGCTGGCTTAGAACTGTGATCCTCAGATCTCAGCCTCCAGAGTAGCTAGAATTACAGGCGTGAGCCACCGGTGCCTGGCTCAAGCTTTTTCTTTTATGAGCTAGTACTCAAAGCCATACTTGTAGCCATACTTTTCAATTAGCATAGGGACTTGCTTCTTTCCCTCAGCTTTTCACTGCTTTGAGATCATAGACACATATTACTGCATCTAGCTTCAAGGAGATGGTGTTTTGTGGGCTCTTCTGCCTGGGCTGGTCCTGGATCCTCACATTCTCATGCCAGGCATATGCCACTGCACCAGACTACCGGTTGAGAAGGAACCTTTGTGAACTTTTCTACCTTGGCTGGCCTGAACCATGACCCTTGTGTTTTCAAAGACCTAGGATTACAGGTGTGAGCTACCAGTGTCCAGCCAGTAATTTTTAGTTTCATGAAGTAAAACTGTCTGTAAATAAACTTAAGGCAGTCTGATAACAGGTGCTTCCACACTTGTGAAATGAATAGTTATTGAATGAGAAGTCAGCATGTCCAACAATTATAAGCAGCCTTTTATAGAGAGAGAGATGGTGGCCTATTTTAAGATGCTTGGAACTCAAGTAAGGTAACAAACAGCCATAAAAATGATGAAAAAAATTCTCTGAACACATGCCAGTGCCTAATGTAGGAGTTTTAGAGAATGGGACAATTACTTGTTGAGGGCTGAGCTACGGCGAGGTAGGCAGAAAAGAAGGGTGAGAATCCCCTCGAGAGGGGGACTGAGTGGGACACAGCAGGGCCCAGGGCGAGGGTGGGTTGATGCTGCAGTGAGGGGGGAGAAGCAATGTTGGATGGGCCCAGAGGAAGTTGCTAGGATTTGAATGTACTTCCCAATAGAGACCTACTCCCCCCACCCCCACAACCTTTAAGAGGAAGATGAATGGATGTGGTTGTCACAAAAGCAAGTCCCTCCTTCCACTTCCTCCGGCGTTCTCTCTCATTACCATCATGCCTTTTGCCATCTTATGATGGGGCAAGAAGATCTTTACCAGTTGTGGCCCTCGGATCTTGAACTTCTAGCCTTTACAACCACGAGCCTAATACATTTCGGGGCATTACAAATCACCTTGTCTCTGGTATCTTGTTAAAGCAGGAGGAAACGGATTAAGGAAAGACAAAAACAATAACAAACAAAATGTTCTTTCAGGAAATGTTCTTTTGGCAGTGGTTTGTAGGATGTATTGGATCATGGAGAAAACAGAAATAGGATCAGCTCAGGGAGACTGGTGATAGTCCTGACCTACATGGGGCCAGGTTGAGGCAGAGAACCAAGTAATGGAGTTCATCTGACTGGGGGCCTGGTCCTCAACTTTTCTTCTCTGGGAGACCCAGCTTTCTTTAGGAACCTAACCTAACCAAGTGTTCCATGCTTCCTTTGTTAGATTTTAATCTATTACTGAAGTTTAGTAGGCTTATTCACTCTTGATTTGATGTGAGTTTCAACCACATAGGTAGAGGTGTACATTGAATTTTTAATTTCCATGCAAGATGTGTTGGCAGGTGCGGGTGAGGAAGGCAGGCATTACTTGGTTCTTTCTGACTGTTTACAAGCTCATCAGCACATGCAATATGCTGACAAAGCTGCTTCCTGTACTCTTACATGACTAAGAAACCCAACCTTCTCCTACCTGAAAAGCTGGGCCTTCCAGGCTAGGGTTTAAAAATTCATCTAACAGGGGCTAGGAAGGTGGCTCAGTGGTAGAGCGCTTGCCTTGCATGCATGAGGCCCTGGGTTCAATTCCTCAGCACCACATAAGCAAAAAGAAAAAAACCAGAAGTGGTGCTGTGGCTCAAGTGGTAGAGCACTAGCCTTGAGCTGAAGAGCTGAGGGACAGTGCCCGGGCCCAGAGTTCAGGCCCCACAACCAGACCCCCAAAAAATATTCATCTAACATTTTCCCATAGTAAGAAGTACATTTTATATCTCAACTCAATGTATACATACAATGTATATGTACAATTAATTCTGACTTTCAATATATAAGTGTATATATGTCTCTGTATATGTCACTAACTACATACATGTATGTCTATATGTAGAACATTAAAACGAAAGTTTCAAGGAAAAAGTACATAGACTTACTCTGTGTTATATGCCTGGTCATGTTCTATGCTTTTAATTTTTTCTTCTATAAATAAAGTTACAAACCACAAAGCTAATTTAATAGTCACTTATAATGTCATGATGGAAGACATTGCATGTTCCCCCAATCTGAGTCCATGTTCTCACCACAGTCAACACAGGATCCATACAAAGATCCAGAAGTCAGAAAGGTACCACTGGCTTTCTACAACATACTAATCACAAAATGCACCAGGCTCAGGATGGGTAAGAAGAAGGGAGGATAGGAGCCTCCTCCCCAGACTCAGAGCAGAGAGAATACACACTGGTCCACAGATGGCCACCCATCTTGTATTGAGGAAGCCTCATAACTCCAAAAGCACCTGGAAAATTAATTAACCAAATTTACTTACTGTGTTGGTGCTGGGGCTTGAAATCAGGACCTCATGCTCTCACATGACTTTTTGTTTTGTTTTGTTTTTAACTCAAGGCTGGCATTCTATTACTGCCAATAAGTCTCATGGACTTTCCTACCCAGTCTGGCTTTGAACCATGATCCTCAGATCTCAGCCTCCTCAGAAGCTAGGATTACAGGCCTGAGCCATCAGTACCTGTCACCTGAAACTGGGAAGAATGAGAAGCTCCTTTCCCTGCTCCTTCTAATGACAACTGCCTTCAGGTGGTTCCTCCAGGACCAGAACAGACTCCCTTACTGTTTTCCCTGATAAAGCACAACTAATTTGAGAGAAACCTGATGCTGCTTCTAAGCCTCAACTTCTGAGAACTCCCAACTGGATAGAGACGGGGGGAGGCCAAGAGGAGGGGCCAGAAGAATGAGCAAATACAGCCCAGTACCCAATGCACATATGTGAAAATGGAAGCAGGTAATTTGAAGGGATGGATGGAGCTGGGAGAGACAGGGAAGAAGACAGAAGGGGTGATGTTGATCAAAATGTATTGTCCTCATAATCTGATTTACTGAAATGAAACCTTTTTGTATAACTAAAAGGTGCTAATAAAAAAATTAGTATACTTCACTCATCTCCCCTTGATACAGGCAAGATATCAAGGGGTGTTTATCTGGGACCGCTGGATCTTTCAGGCTATGATTCTTCTTCCTCTGTCCTGACACTTCAGATTATTTCAATCTGTGTCCCAGTGGCAGAATCAAGCTGGCAAGGAGATTTTTCTCAAAGTTTTCCCCCATTGCTCAGAGCCAAAGGTTTTGTCCTGTGACCTTTTGATTCCTGGTCTGCATCTAATCAATGTCAGGTCAGCTTGAGAAAAACTAGGAGGTTAGGCACAGGTCCTCAAGAGCACAGGGCCTAGTTTTAAAGGCTCACTCCTTTCAAATCGTAGGAAGGAATGATCACTTGGGGAAGAGAACATTTCTTGTCCACCCTCCCCATTTGTTTGGTGGCTGATTTGTTTCCAGTTGCAGTGAGGAGGTCAGAGCAAGCCAGGGAAATGAATAGAATGAGAGCCCGCCGGCCGCCTGGAGCAGGCGGTGTTACGGATCCCAGGCCGGGCGATGTAACTCACTGGAGTGGCAAATTACATCAGACCTACAGCTGTAACCCGACATTATGATTAATTTGATCAGTAATTTCTCCTGTTTTTCATTTTAATCGGTGTGACTATTCTGCTGTGGCAGGTCTTTCAGATCTAATTAAGATAAATTTCCCAGTAAAAGACTTGGCAGACTTTCCAAGTCAAATCCAGGCATCGGGTGTGAAGACCTGCAGGGCTCAGTCAATCACCTTCTGGGGAGGGCCGGCCCTTGTGCCCGCAATCACCCATTCATACTTAAGCAAATTCATAATCTCCAACACTGCTTAGTCATTCTCTCTCTCACTCAAAAATATGTCCCAGACATTAAAGGATAGGAAAAAAAAAACCCACAATGTGTCATTCTCCTCCAAACTACCTGGATGACCCCATAAGTGCATGCTACAGAATTCCTGAATTTCTAAAAGAATTCTAAAATAAATATGTGTATATTCTATACACACTCACTCTTATATCAAATATTAATGCAGATGTATAAATATTGAATATACATACATATAATTATGAGGATTGATAGGCTGTAAACATCTAGTTTCACATGTATACATATAGTCTAACCTTTGAGTACAAGTACACAGGTGTACATGATGGACTTCAGGCCAGCAAGGCCTTGTGAGTTTACTTTTCCAATTTGTTTTGTTGTAGGTTACCCACCCAGTATTCAGTTATGCATCCTTAGGCTGATCTGTGGACAAGTTCTGTTATGTTTTTGGTCTTGGACAATGAAGGTGTAATGAAATTTCTTCCCAAAATCATTTAATAAGCAAGGTCTGCCTGACCAATGGACAATACCATCGGGCAAATGTCAGAAACTTATCTGGCCTACAGAATCCACATACCTCCTTATAGGAAATCTAAAAAGACAGGCCAAGAACTTCAAAAGGTCAGGTGTTTTGGAAGACTTATCGTCCATTTTATTAAGAAAACATTGCTCTCCAGCTATCAAAAACAGAATCCTTCATTCTAACAGGAACAGTCATCCTGAAGACGTGCAACTGGAATTGTGAGGCTTAATTTGCATATCACCTTGTATGGAACACTCCCAATCTCTCTTATGAGAGTAAAGAATTTCTACACATGCCCACTAAAAGCAGGTTAAAAGAATGACATTCTGACTCCCCGTATGGCTTCTATTCTTGGAGAATGATTTTGCTTCTGTGTTGCATGTACCTTGGTGACTTTTGCTCCCAAAAGAGAACATTGAGATGATGATGGTGGTGATGATGATAGTGGTAGTGGTGGTGGTAGCAGTGGTGATGGTAATGAAAGCTACTTTTCTTCTAACTGAGGCAGATGGTCTCAAGTCCACTTTCACTGCTGCATGAAGAGAAGGTCCACGGAGACAAGATGTGATTGCCACTGCCACAGAGCAAGGCCTCAGAATTACGATGAGACCCTCTGATTTTTACAGGTGTTTTGTTGGCTGTTTCAGCTTTAATTCAGTTAGTGAACATAGACAATGATAATTTCTTCATACTTGGCATTTCAGTTTGGTGGAGATGACCCCCAACAAAAATAGTATAGTTAATGAAGGAAGAAAAGAATAAAGAATCATGTGGCCTACTCCTTGTCCTCAGACTTAGAGCTACTGATGTGTGAACAATAAGATGACAGGAGAAAGAGAAGCTAGGAGCCGATCCGTGCAACAGGATCATCTTCCAACAGTTCTATCTACCACCATCTTCTTATACAGGGACAGACATGATATGATTGAAAGGAGCCCTCTTTATAAAGATGAAGGTCCTATAATGAAAAAAAAAAAGCAGGTGCTGAGTGCTGGTGGCTCACGCCTGTCATCCTAGCTACTCAGGAGGCTAGGATCTGACGCTTGTGGTTTGAAGTCAGCCTGAGCTGAAAAGTCTGTGAGACTCTTATCTCCTATTAGCCACCAGCAAACTGGCACCATGGCTCAAAGAGGTAGAGTGCTACTAGCTTTGAGCAAAAGAGCTCAAGGACAGCGCCCAGGCCCTGAGTTCAAGCTCCATGACCCACAGAAACAACAACAACAAAAAACCAAGCAACTCAGTGGTTGTGATGTCAGATCATCTTCCTGGTCCTTTGCCCATCTGTGCAAAGGTCCTGGGAGGTCTGACAGGTTCACTGAGTAGTTTGGCTGCTCTAACTATGGGCTAAGGATCAGTGGAGACCATCATGGAGCGTTAGTTGGGAATGCAGTATCTGGGGGTGGGCTCTCTAATTCAGATCTATGGAATCCACAGTTAGCAAGGTGCCAGTGGGCTTTGTACACAAGAGAAAGTTTAGGAAGCCCTCGTATAGAGTAGAAGAGACAGTATATAATCTCTGACTCATCAGTTGTTTGTGTCAGGATGTGAAGCATAAAAAATCACTTATTTCCTTGATTAGATTTTGGGCATCAGATATCTCTACATTTGAGATTTTTTTCCCTCAGATATAGGGATATGAACCCAAGTCCAGAGCTTGGGAGAGGTTGGAGGGGGGGGCAGTAATAAAGCACAGATATTGTTGTTTTTATTTCCCTCATAGGGTGTGAATCTGAGAGGGGAAGGGCTGACATGACCACAGCTTTCTTTTTAGACCTGTAAACCTACTTTTGCTGTATCACAAAAGTTAGCACCAATTCCTGTAGCTCACACTCAAGATATTTTGTATAAAGGGCAGGGATTTGTCCTTTTAGAAGTGAGTAATCTAAAGCTTATCTTCAAGACTATAAATGATAGTCCCCAACCTTGGCTATATCCATGTGTGGGGGCTGGGAGAGGTGAGGGTGCATTTAACACGTGCTAATGCCTGCTACAGTTAGATCTTTGAGCAGGGGAGCCCCAGACATTGGTAAAAGAATATACCAAAATCTCTTCAATCCCAATGGGCACCAAATGCTGACAACTAGTCAGAGTTGGAAATTTTTGTCTTGAAAAAAGAAAACAAAGGAATTATGGACCCAGTACAGTTACAGGAGCCTCAGAGTATTTGATTACATGCAGGTCTTCCTTCCAGCAAGAGGATACCCACTTCAATCCTCAAGAAGCTGGCTAGCAATGCACAATGACTTGTGAGTTGTGCTCTGAAGATTTTTCAAATGGATTCTATGTGGTCATTATTACACTGGGTTCTTGGAAAACACCCCATCTTTGCTTTCTGCCTATGAACTTCCTTTCTGTCCAACTTAAGTTCTCAAGGACCATTTGATTGTTGAATTTCCTTCAGAGTGAAGAGTCCTGGAAGGAATTTTACCTCTTAGGATCTTAGGAGTACAAGATTGTTTTTCCTCCTTATTAAAAAAAAAAAATCGAACTTTTGAAAGCCTCCCAGACTAGAGGGCATTCCTTGGGGGACGCTAGAGGGTTTCACAGGAACACAACATTAACATCACATTAACATAAACATCCTCCTCTCTGCACACTTCCTCATTGTTTTGTTCTCTGTGAATGCCACCTGCAAACTCACAATAGGAGGAAAGAGCTCAACTCTGGAGAAAGAACAGCCAGCCTTTGGGAGCCCATGGAGTTCCAGCTGAGAAAAAGAAGGGAGTCCCTAACTTTCCTTCTTTCTTTTGACCGTTAACTATCTTGTGGTGTAGAAAACTAAGTGGTGTCAGGGTGACACCTGTCAAATGACAGTTCAGACAAAAAATGTGACAGGCTGGGAAAGTTGCATTGATCGGAGCCCAACTGGGCTTGCACACACCGCCGCTCCTTCTGAGAAGACAGCTGCAGCATACAAATGCTTCTCTTCACTGCAAGTCCACCCGGGGGCTTCACAGGCATCCCCAGGAGTGGCCGGGGACAAGACGCCTGCCCTTTCCACCAGACAGTTGTTCCAAGGAGTCCTCTAGAGCTGGTGCTCTCAGCATGGTGTCTTCCTGTGCCTTGTCTTTCATCCCAGGGGATCCTCCCCCCAATATTGGGGTTTCAGACCATAATACTCAGTGGAGGATGAAAGAGAAGGAAAATATCAATGCCTCCAAGAAATCACCTTTAAGAATAGACATAGCCTTGTGCACAGGGATGGGAGGAGGAAACTTGGGGAAAGCAGAGAAAGAGGTTGACATTGTCCAAAAAAAGAAATGTACTCATTACCTGACTTATGAAATGGTCCCCTCTCTGTACAACACCTTAATAAAAACAGTAAAATTACATTAAAAATAGACATAGCAAAAAAAAAAAAGAGAGTAGGATACAAACCTGATATAGGCATGGGGTCTTGACTGCCTGGCACTTTAGATGATTTAACTTCGGCTTGTCATGCAGATTATTAGACTGACTTGACCTTTAACTTGGAATCCAAACTCTCTCATGTCATGAGTGTGGAGAATGAGGTTTGCAGGAGACTGGGCAAACTCTTGAGCACTGGGAATTCCTCAGTGAAAAGATGTGAGGGGCCGGGGGTTAATGGCTCATGCCTGTAATCCTAGCTACTCAAGAGGCTGAGAGATCTGAGGATGGAGGTTCAAAGCCAGCCTGGGCAAGAAAATCTATGAGACTCATCTCCAATTAACCACCAGAAAACCGGAAGTTGTGCTGTGGCTCAAGAGCCTTAAGCTGAAGAGCTGAGAGACAACACCCAGGCCCAGAGTTCAAGTCCCACGACCAAAAAACAACCACCCCCCCCAAAAAACCCCAAAAGATGGGAGGGGAGCCAGGCTTATACTTACACCTGCATGGGAAACCTCACAATCTGAGGCCAGCTCTAAGCAAAAGATGCCCTGAGTTCACACTCTAGTGCCATCAAAAAAACCAGGAAGGGTTGGAGGATTTCCAGGGGGCTATGGTCCAGGAGTACCATGCCCACCACTTGCCCAGCTCTGGAGAGGATTGCTCCACTCCAGGTGCAGAGGTATGTGAACAGGAAAAATAAGGCTATAAAGAACAGGAGGGGAGTAGAGACCATCTGAAGGCAGACTCCAAGACTTCACTATGAAGAAGTATTCACTTAGATCTTTAACCAAGTGATTTTGTTCACTACCATCTTGTAAGGACCAGGCCAGATTTCGCGTTCCACCTTCTTACTTTGGTTTTGAGTTTTCCTTCTCTCCTTTGACTATCTTTCTAGACTTTCTTTACACCTGGGCCCAACCTCTTGGCTCTAGCCTGTGGATTCATGAACATCATTCTGGGTAAGAAAATGGAAGGTTATTTTAGTTATGCTGACCTGACAGTGGTTACAGAGGCAGTCAGAGAGCAGTGGTTTTTGAAATGGTTTCCATAGGATATCAATTAGCAGTCTATGAAAAAAAAAGGGTTCAGTAGTTATAGAAACTGAAGAATTTCTTGGTTAATAATGTTCATTTGGCATCTCTGCTCTAGGATATCTTTTAGCTTTAGGTATTTTAATGTTATTGAGAAATACCTAGGAGTAGTATATAGTTTGCATCTAAATTATCTTTTTCTTTCAGTAATTTTTAGGTCAGCTATCTATCTATCTATCTATCTATCTATCTATCTATTATCTATCTACCTATCTATCTATATTTAATCTATTTATCTAGCTTTCAATATCTATCTGTCAACTTTCTATCATCTAGATATCAATTACTTTTATATCTCTCTATCTTCCATAGTCTTTCATCTATCAATCACCTACATTTGTTAATTATCTGTGATTTATCAATCAACCAATCTTCCCTCCCTCCCTTTTGCCATTTCTTCCTTCCTCGTTGTTTTTCTGCCTCCCTTCCCCACCCTTCCCTTTCTCTTTCCTTCCTGTCTATCTCCCTTCCCCTTCCCCTCATCCCTCCCCTTCCTCTTCTCCTTCCTTCTTTCTTTCCTTCCTCTCTTCCTTCTTTCTTTCTCCCTCCCTCCTTTCCTCCCTCCCTCCTTTCCTCCCTCCCTCCCTTCC
>NW_012267377.1:820776-844402 GCF_000151885.1 Dipodomys ordii | reverse complement strand
TCCTTCCTCCCTACCTTCCTTTCCTTCCTTCCTTCTTTCCTTCCTCTCTTCCTTCTTTCTTTCTCCCTCCCTCCCTTCCCCCCTTCCTCCCTCCCTCCCTCCTTCCCTTCCTTCCTTCCTCCCTCCCTCCCTCCCTCCCTCCCTTCCTTCCTTCCTTCCTTCTTCATAACAGGTATTCTAGTACTTGAGTCACACCTGCATTTCTAGCTCTTTGCTGCTACATTGAAATAAGTCTTGTGAATTAGTCTGTCTGGGTGGCTCTGGGCCTCAGTCCTCAAATCTCAGCCTCCTGAGTAGCTAGGATTAGGATTAGAGGTATGAGCCACAGACACCCAGCTCCAGGAGTATTTGTTGAGTGTTACACATGTGATGTGGATTGGACATACGTACACCACAAGGTATATGAATCTTTCTTAACACTGTATTATTTGTGCTATTTCATATGTGAAGCTGGGAAAGACTTAAAGATCATCTAACATGCACTTCATGTAATTGCTGATCCACCAAGTCCTAAAGAAATTGGATGACTCCTCTAAAATCCTAAGCTACTGACAGAGCATAGATTATCAAGATTTCCCCTTTACCTATATGTGTGCGCATGATGCAACATTAGAAATTTAGAAGGAAAAAAGATCGCTTTGGTTTTTACTGATGTTGATGGCAAAAATGAGATTCTGTAGGGTTGAGAAGTCTTTATGTGATGTATTGGAGCAAAATCAGGTTTCATGGCTAAACAGCTATGCTTGCTCCATTTCTTCCTGCTTTAACCTTCTCAGATGCCCACCAACAACCTTTGTTAAGAGCACCTCTCATAAATCTTCTTCACTTCTTAACTTAGTGTGATGCTAGAAATGCATAAGCAATTGCTAGTCTCATTCTGCCTAAAACAGATTATTCCAGAGTTGGAAGATCATGTTTTTAATGTGTACAGATGCATTTTATAACCCAGTGATGGTTTGGTTTTGTTTAACTTCAAGCACATCTTTTTGTTTCACGTTCCTCCTTAGATTAGAATGCTACAGCAGGAAAACTCACTGGTGCCAGATCTCAATCAGGAACCAACTTAGATGCTCTCATGTTAGTCATCTTTAATCCTCACACCAACCCTCCAGCCAATAAGGAAACTGAGGTTCCACAGGATGTGCTGACTGGACCCAAGGGTAGCAGAGTTTAGCATTTGAACCCAGATCTGTCTGCTTCCAATAGTCTCTCCAAGGCACCACCTGATCTGCTGTGTAAGCCTTCCCTGGACTGCCATGCATACCACAAGTGCTCCATAAATGCCTTTCTATAGAACTTAGGGAGCAGTCACTTGCCAAAGCTTGGGAAGTCAGTTTAAAAGCCCATGGGGATTTTATTCCAAGCCTGCTGGAGAATAACTGATGATACAAAATACTAGAAGGCAATATGAAGTTTCCATAACTACTGCTTAGATTTTGCTCCATCAGAGCACCAAGTCAGCTAGCATCTCCTAGACATGTGAAATGACCACAGATGTATACATCTCTACTCCGAATGCACATTAGAGTAATTTGACAGCCACCCGGCTGTAGATCATGATGGGACTGGATGGTGTATGGCAGCAGGCTTTTCTGAGCTCATTGCAGATGGCTCATAGAGCTGCTTCCATGGTCATCATCATAGTGGTCCTGTTGACTTTGAAAAGATCCACACAAGACTCTCCCCTCCCCACCCCGCATTCCATGTCTGGTGCCCTTCCATGTCTGGTGACTTGATGGGAGCTTCCACAGTCCTGCGAGCTTACTGCCTGCTTTGCTAAGGCCCTCTCTGCATGATTTGACTGATCTTCAGGGCAGTGCCCAAGAATGGTAAATCCAGGCATGTCAAAGGAACACTGCAGTATATAAGTATATTCTTGCTAAACTAATTTTTCCCCTGCCACTCTCAAAGCAATATAAACTTTGTTGTTCCTCCTGGATCTCAAATGCTTGTAATAAATTCTTTGAAATGTCAGTAATGTTGAACTGAGGGTTTTTTAAAGGAGATTTTCTTTCTTTCATAAGAGAAAAAATTGTCCCTGGTAGAGTAGATGGGCAAATATATTTTGTTTATTTTATTCAGCGTTTAATACAGTTGGGTAAAGGGATTCTCGTTTCCCATCTGATCTCTTGCTGAATGAGTGAATCATGAATGAAGCCCTCAGTCTTCTGGATGGTAGCAGAAACAGAAATAAATTCAGAATCCTTTCTATCTTTAGGCTAATCGTGTTTTTAGCAAGTTTATAAGCATGCAATGCAGCTCCACCTGTATGCTAGATATAGTCAGCACAATCGCTCCTTTGAGTTTGGGGTGGATTTGCTTATCCATGATAGGCTTCCTCTTGAACCAGCTGGATCTTGTGTGGACTCAGTTTCCAAAGGTCCCCATGGTTTGGATTGCTCTGGGAAAGCGCTATCTACATAGTGATATCCTTCTGACCAAACAATTTCAGGAATTCACTTCAGTAAAAATCTTCAGTCCAGAGAGTCATTTGATTGCCATCACATTTCAACTCAATAAAAAAGGAGTGGGATTTTTAATACTGAGCAATTAGGAAGATGCACATCCAGTCCCCTTCCTGTCCTACTCCATTATTCAACATTGACTTGTTTTTTCTACTGTAAATATTTTCAAATTCAACTTAGAAAGAGGGACTCAAGATCTACTGAAATTTATGGTTGACAGAATGCCATCGACCTTGGAGAATAGTTGCTACTTATATTTTTTGTAGCAAGATTCAGGATGCACTTCAAAACATAGTAATTAGGATAGATTAAAAATTTTAATACAACATTTTAAAACTAAAAAATAAATGCTTCCAATTCATGACAGATGAAGTATCAGCCTCTGGCCATAAAGGAAATACAAATCAAAACAATGCTGAAACTCCCTCTCACCCTAGTTAGAATGTACAACAGAGGTCAAATTCTAATCTGGTGTTATTGCCTGAGCCTGAGTGGTAACTAAGCTTTACATTAGCAAATGCATACTTTTTTTTTTTGTCTGTCTTGGGGTCTGAACTCTGGGTCTGGGCACTGTCCCTCAGCTCTTCAGCTCAAGGCTAGTACTCTACCACTTGAGCCACAGCACCACTTCCAGCTTTTTCTGCTTATGTGGTACTGAGGAATCAAACCCAGGGCCTCATGTATGCAAGGCAAGTGCTCTACCACTGAGCTACCTTTCCATCCCCACAAATGCATACTTTTGAAAACACATTTTACACAGTCTTTTGAGCACCTTCACCTTTGAGGAGGTGACCAGGCTCTTCATTCTTCACATAAGCCCTGATAGCTGTCTCACTCCTATTTCCACTGATCTCCCTGTGTCCCTCTGATATTTATTAAAATATGAAATACAACAAGAAAAGGAAAAGATTATCCTGCTTCCTGCCATGCAAGATGGTACGTAGAAGGCCAAGGTTAAATGCAGCATTTGGTTTTTTAAGCTTCTCTAATGTATAGGTGTGGAAAAGCAATCTGAGGCCAGAGCGTCTAGCAGTGACACTCTGAGGATAAAAACTTGACTTTAATTTGGACTCTCTGGCTAAGATAAAATCTGCTGCCGCTATCATTACCCCACTTATGTTTGTCCCCTACTCTCTTGCCACTCTGCCATCCAGCTGAGTGGGAAGAAATTTGTCTGACCTTGAAGAATGCTCAGAGAATCTTTAAGATGATCATATTTTTCAATAGCTAATGCAATTCCAGACACCCACCAACATTCAGATCACAGAAGCATGAACCTAAAAATGACTTTAGAACTCAACATTGATGCAGATGTGATGTAGATGCAGACATAGAAGAAGGCCTTCAGCCTTTTTCTTCCTCAGATCCCATGACTGGGATCCAAGCAGGCCTAGTCCATCTCCAGGCCATTCAGAATGGAAGATGCATGCCTTAGGACTTTTAATGCCTGGGAAATCCCCAGTTCAAATACAACCTCCCAAAGAACATTCTTGGGAGCCAAGAATTTCAAAGACACTAACAAGGAGGTATTTATTTTACTGTTCTTATGCATAAAGGGTTTTTTTTTTCAAGGTCAAATTTAAGCACTGAAATTAAAAATGGTTGGCTATGTTTGTTTGTTTGCTTTTTTCCTACTCAGGAATGATTATATCATGTCTTCCTTTTTCCTCCACAGTTTCTTGTACTTATTGCTTCCAATTTGCTTGTTTCTAACATAGTTTAGATTTCTCATTTTCCCATCCTAGTCCTATCTGTGATAGAGGGGTTAGATGTCCATCCAGATGGGGTAGATGTCCATTTAAAATCCAAGATCTACATTCAGCCTGTAAGAGCTTTTTATCTAAAACACTTGCTGTTTCCATGAATTCGGTCTTGGGTTTTACAGCCACATCCACTGACTTACACTGCCTGCTTGGCGCCCATGCTTGCATTTTCTGCTTAGAACACCTTTCTCCTGGGAAAAATTGAGGTACAAATGGGCAGATCTTGAGTCTCAATGGAGAATCTATAGACAGATTGGCCAGGACCAGCCTCTGGTGTCCATTCAGGATCCTTAGGCCTTTCTATACCCTCAAGAGAGCAAAACTAATGAGCAAAGCTATTCTGCTACTTGAGCTTCTCAGAAGGAGTAATACTTCAGACTTAAGCCTGTCTTGAAACAACCTGGTTGGAAAAATGCAATCATTTCATGGAATTGGGTAAAAGAGTGAAATAAAATTATACTACGATTTTACAGAAAAACCTGACAAGAGCTATTTGGAGATTTTTTTTTAATTTTTTGCCAAAAGTGTTACTAACTGGGGCTGGGAAGGTGGCTCAGTGGTAGAGTGCTTGTCTTACATACATGAAGACCTGGGTTCTATTCCTCAGCACGACATAAACAGAAAAAGCCGGAAGTGGCACTGTGGCTCAAGTGGTAGAGCACTAGCCTTGAGCTGAACAGCTGAGGGACAGTGCCCAGGCCCAGAGTTCAGGCCCCATGACGGACAGAAAAAAAAAAAGTGTTACTAACCGCCAGCAGCACTATTTTTTTTTTTGTTTTCATGTTGAGAATGATCTTACCTAAAATATACCATTGCAGTCTACTTTCATTTACTATTTTTTTTCCCTGAAGACGTGATGGTATCTGTATAGATGTAGTAATAATTTTTTTCCTTGAAAAAAGTTTTAAGCAAAAGAGCGTTCTGAATTGTTTTCCCCTACACCTACCTTGCACAGTTCTAAATGAATATCTCATATGGATTTTGAATAATGTGAGAAGATGAAGCCTGAATGAAGATGGAGCTATCATATGTGGATGATCATTTAGTTTATCTTTATTCCCTTCATAATTTTCAAACAAAAACACTTTTTTCTAGTCCCTAATGGTCACTACCTTTGAGAGTGAAATATTGCTGCAGTTCCTTTTAAATAGTTCTTTTTTAAAAGTTCAAGCGTTCTATGCAAATTTGAAAACCCTGCAGCTAATGTTAGAACAATTTAAAACCATGAAATTCTCCATGTCCTTTACATGTGCCTTACAAGTAAATGAAAAGGTCCTTTATATCTACTGACATAGACATCAAAATTAATCCTAAGTCTATTCCTTAGTTGAAAAAAATTGTATCAACTCACTCCTTTGGTCATCTATAAAATCCATAGAAGTTGGTGTAGTACCGACTCTATGCTTAAATATACTCCAAATATATTTATTATGTTTGTAAATTAAAACCCTAAACAGAGAAAAAATTAGAATATTTTCTTATGGTTATACAGAAAGTAAGGTAGCTCTGAGCCTTCATTTTCAAAACAAAACAAAACTAACTAGCTCCTAGATTTCCATGGAAAGTAGCTCAAGGAGGTTTTGCAACTGCTAAGATGCTGTCATTATTCAGGGAAGATTGATAAAGCCATAGCTCTCAGGTGTATTTTTCTTAATGAGAGAGAATAGTGGTCTAGATGCAATTGGGGTCACATCTAAGTAACATTCTTTCCAAGGCATTTGTCCCTTTTGGTAATTTTACCTATTTTGTTCCTTGGGAAAGAGAAAGTGTTTAATCACATGGTACATAGACATATCTAATTTAACTGTTTTTTTTTAAGCTGTCTTTTTTTTTTCAATGCTAGTACTGGAGCTTGAACTCAGGACCTCTCACTCTCTTTTGGCTTTTTTACTTAAGGCTGGTACTCTAGCACTTGAATCATACCCTGCTTCTGGCTTTTTGCTGGTTAATGAGAGATAAGAATCTCATGAGCTTTTCTGCTCTGGATTGGCTTTAAAGCACAATCCTCATATCTCAGTGTCTCCAGTAGCTGGGACTGCAAGTGTGGGATGGCAGCATCTAGCTAATTTAATTGTTCTTCAAGAGCATTAAAGTCATTTTTGGCATAATTAGTTGAATTCCAGATACTGAAAACATTAGGGTGCTATAATCATTCATTTTTGTATGTTTGATTCTGTCTGCTTTTTTATTAGATACCTAGTGTCCAGCGAAGATGCTTTTAGCTTGTGCTCATTTCAGTGACAGGTCACAAGCATTAGATTGTCTTGTCCTTGCAAGATTTGTAAAAATACATTTCAAACCAGACTCGGGGGAAAAAAAATGTTCAAGTTGAAAGTTGCCCTGGCTCAAGTGCCCAGAAAAAACAATTACCCTGTAACCCAAATGTCTTCATCTTCAGGAAGTCTTTGGGCTGTTTGGGCAATCCAAGTTCAAAGAGATAAAAAAACAAAACAGAACAAAACTATGGAACAGCTAATAAAGCTAGTGCTAAAATATGAAGTTTTAGATCACCTGCCTTTTGTGTGTGCACCAATCTGTCTTAGTTTTGTTTATTTATTTTTGGTTTAGTATAAATGCCATCTCTACTGTTATCAGTGGGTTGGGGAGGGCAAAGAAGGGGGCTGAGCTGGCATCGTCGTGAGTATATTAAGGGCTCACTCTGTTGGACATTATCAGTGTCTTCCAAGCACACTAAATCAAACATTATTATGTAAGTCAAAGAATGTATGGTTTGACTGAACCATTCACTTCTAGTGTCATTTGATTTGGAAGTTGATTTATTTTAAACACATCTAAGGATGGTTTTCTGAAGCTTAGTTATATATTCTTGAATGCTTCTCTCCATTCAACACAAGTAGGTTAGCCTGTGGTTAACCTGGTGTAGCTATTTTTAATGTCCTCAGCTTCACAATAATAAAGAAAAGGCATTAGCTATTTTGTTATTTTTATGAAGATGCATATTTGTTGAGGCTCTGGGCATGTATTTAGAGTACTTGTTAGACTGTGGAGTGATGGTTGATACCTGGGACATAAGACCAGGACTAAATTTCTTTGCCCTCTTAACCCCAGAGAGTCTTTAGAAAAATAAAAACAAAAGAGCAGAAAGTACTCAAGGTAAGACACTGTTGTATTCATAATACAGAGAAATAACCATCATGGCCTGGCGAACACTGGATGCAGTTCTCCGAGGGGCTACAAAAGTGTGCTAGTAATAATTTTAATTGGATGCTATCTTTGCTGCCTTCAAAAAAGTATCATAAAATGGAATTATTACGGGCTACAAGTACACTTACAGTGTGGGGCCTGGCACAGAGGGGAGGGAGAGCATTTATCCTTCGGAGGGCGACATCAATGGGCTTCCATTTGTTTCGTTTACATGCATCCCCAGCCGCCTACCACTTGCTTCCTCGTCCCTAAGCCTGAGATCAATTGGAATTAGACACTGTGGAACTGGACGCTCGATTCTGCCGGGCTCCCTCTGCCTTGGGGAATAGCACACTCCCAGAGCCAGGTGCTCTGTGCTCCGGGGAGGGATTGGAGAACCTACCTGGAGCGGGTTGGGAGGCGAGAGCGGCGATGGAAGGCCATGCCCTGGCGACTGACTGGCTTTCTGAGCGGGGCTTGAGCTCTGCCGCGTTGGAGAGGCCTGGTTCTGGCTCTGGGGTTGGTGCTGCTGGGGCTGAGGAGTTTGCTGGAGCTGAGCTGGAGGGGCTGGCAGCTTCTGGGAGGCAGGCGGTGGCTGCTGAGGCGGGGCGGGCTGAGGCTGGGGCTGCTGGGGCTGCGAGGGCGCCTGTGGGCCCGGCTGCGGATGCTGGCTGGCTGGTGGTGGAGGCGGCTGCTGCTGTTGCTGGAGCTGCTGGAGCTGCTGGAGCTGTTGCAGTTGGGAGTTCAGGGATGAGGTAGCTACAAGGAAAGAAAGCGTGGAATCAAACAGACATGACAGAACATCTGGCTGTGTGTCTCTGATGACTGACCTGTACCAGCTAAAGATCTGCTCTAGGAAACGTTGGCTCTTTCTCTCAGAGGCTGTTGGGTCTGGAAGAGGATCGTGAAATCCTGGGAGCTAAACAAAAATCACTTCTGATGGGAAAAAGTGTCTATCCTGAGACCAGAATGTAACGCATCAGACATTTCTCATCAAGGTAGTGAGCATTACTTAAAAAAAAAAGCCGCATTACTTTTTAAAATGGAGTGTACAAGGGAGAGAGATTATTTTTAAGTACTTTCTCCATCTCTTCCTTTCCATACTACTTGCAAAATACACTCCAGCTTTCAAGATTTGATTTAGATTTTCAAAGTTCAACGAGTTTAATTCTTTTGGTAAATGCATGACTGGAGTTCAGAACAGAACACAAAATTGTCATCTCCTTTCATCAATGCCATTAAGGGGATCATTTTCACTTACTGCTCAGGGTTTCTAAGACATCTTAGTTTCTACAATATGTGTGTGTGTGTGTGTGTGTGTGTGTGCGCGCGCGCGTGCGCGTGCTCCTGGGCGTTAGTGCACACTTCTCAGTTTTGTAGAGCCCAGTGCTTACACTTAGTATTTTATTTACCTGTTGATCAAGGAGACAGAGCTTCAAAATGGGAGAGATTTGGGTAGGTGACAGAACACTGCACAGTGTGGTGACTAGACATAGTACCGCCTTAAGAATGGTAGGAACTGAGAACAAAAGCATGTTTAAAGTCATTCCTGTTATCTGGGTGTCATTGGTACATGTCTGTAACTCTAGCTACTCAGTAGGCTGAGATTTGAGGATCATGGTTCAAAACCAGCCTGGGCAGGGAAGTCCACAAGACTCTTATCTCCAATTAACTATCAAAAAGCCAGAAAATGGAGGTATGATTCACGTGAAAGAGCACTAGGCTTGAGCAAAAAAAGCTCAAGGATATTCAGTGTGTAACTGAGAAGGAGATGATGGAGTCTGAAGCTGGGCTTGGTTTCCAGCTACCTGGAGCGGAATTACATGCTGAGATCATGCTGTGCAGGGATTGAAGTTACCTCCACACTTCCTACTTCCTCCACACTGCAACTCCTGCCACTACCTGCTGGCTCCCTGAATTGTTCCCAAGCTACCAACATGGAGGCAGAGACCTCTGCCTGAGTCACATTGCCTAAGCATTTGAGCTCCAGGAGGCTTTCCCTCTACTGTGAGTAGGGGACCCAAATGAGTAGTCCAAAAGGTTGCTCAGCTGGGCCCAGCCTAGTGGGAAAAGCAAATGCATAAACAAGTATAGTGTAACCTGCTGCTTGTGCACCAAACTGAGCATTGATGATAGCACCCAATACTCTGTGTCACTAGGGGCCCAGGGAAACCAAACACTTCATGTCTGGTAATCCCTGTGATGCACAATGATTCTGTGAGTTATTAATCTCACTTCACAGATGAGGGAACCAAGGCTGAGGAAAGTAAATTCCCTGCTGAAAGTCCTGTGGGAGGTAAATAATAATAATAATAATAATAAAGCTCAAGGATACTGCCCAGGCCCTGAGTTCAAGCCTCAGGACTGGTACACACATACAAAAAGATTTTCCTTTTGTGTGAAAGGCAAGAGTTAGCTGTGAAACTACAGACTGACATATTGTTCTCATCTGTCAGGGTAGCACAGAATGATTCTGCAGCAAGAATCCAAAGCATCATTACAGACAAAAACCAAGCCCAGGTCCTTCTTTACCTTAATCTCAGTCTAAAAAAATCTCTTTAACAAATCCATGGATAAATACTTACAAAGATAAATACTTAATCTAGAAGGCTTGGCTGCAAAGTTTTCCTGTGTCTCTCTTGCTTAGAATTAGTAAAAAATTACAAAGGCAATTAATTCCCATTTACAACATTAAACTAAATTTCTTTCTCTCTTTCTCTCCCTCTCTTCTTTCTTTCCCTCTTTTCTTTCTTCTTTCCTTCTCTCTCTTCCCTCCCTTCTTCCCTCCTTTCTTCTTTCCTTTCTCTCTCTCTCCTTTCTTTCTTTCTCTTTCTTTCATTCTTTCTTTCCTTATTTTGCCAATCCTGAGACTTGAACTCAGGGCCTAGGTGCTGTCCCTGAGCCTCTTTGTGCTCAAGACTTACTCTCTTCACTTGAGCCTCAGTGCTACTTCCAAGTTTTTTGTGTAGTAGATTGGAGTTAACCGTCTTATGGACTGCCTGGGCTGGCTTTGAACCCTGACCTTGAGCTCTTAGCCTCCTAAGCA
Organism: Dipodomys ordii; assembly: GCF_000151885.1. Lineage (NCBI taxonomy): Eukaryota > Metazoa > Chordata > Mammalia > Rodentia > Heteromyidae > Dipodomys > Dipodomys ordii. Next base: position 833,984 of record NW_012267377.1, on the reverse strand, counting down.
ACTAAGATTATAGGTGTGAGCTACTAGCTCCCAGTTTAAACTTTTTTTTTCATTTAATTTGCAACCTTAAATCTTTGTTTTAAGAACTACTCATTTTCTCAATCCATTATGAAATGGCCTGTGATATACCTGCTTTTGCACAGATAGATACACGAAAAACATGTATATGTTGAACCAGATATTAAGAACTTCTTGAGAATTTTCTCTTTTTTTGGGGGGGGTCCGGTTGTGGGACCTGAACTCTGGGCCTGGGCACTGTCCCTCAGCTCTTCAGCTCAAGGCTAGCACTCTACCACTTGAGCCACAGAGCCACTTCTGGCTTTTTTTTTTTTTTGCTTATGTGGTGCTGAGAAATCGAACTCAGGACCTCATGCATGCAAGGCAAGCACTGTACCACTGAGCCACCTTCCAAGCCCAAGAATTTTCTCTTTAATAAGTTAACCAGTGTTTATTTTTGTAAAGATAGGAAATATTTTGTAAGATTTATAGAATGCTAGGTAGGCACTGGTACTATGCCAGGAAGTGTGTAGGATTTAAGAAGGAGACGAGAGATTTTATCTTTCTTGTTGTTCTTTTTAATGTACCATGTGAATTTTTTGTTCCTTTGTATGTTCTTCCCCCATAGTAGTTGTTACTGTATTTGATTCCTATGTTCTGCATCTTGTATATACATTTTTCAATTTGAGGAGGGGGAAGGGAAATAACAAAATGCTGAAATAAGGATACAGAATGACCCATTGTAACAATGAGATGTACAAGACACTAGGTTGAAAATGAACTTTACAACTTTGCGGGGGTAGGGGTGGGGGATGGGGAGGGAGTTGGGTTGGGGGGCAGAAAGGGATGGCAGGGGAAAAACAAAGGAGGGGTAACAATGCTCTATAGGAAATGGACTCATTACCTTGCTCATATAACTGGTAACCACTCTGTACAGTATCTTTAAAATAAAAAATATATATTTAAAATAAAAAGAGGAGATGTAATACTGTTTTCAACCAAATTACAGTCTGTTTGAGGAAAGTAATATTAATTCACAAAGAACATGTTTGGAGGTATCTGTTACAGATCTTGCTAAGAAAAGATGCTAGTGATTATCTGTTTGTTGATGAAGTGGTTGACATTGTAAAACTGACTTTAGGGCCAGGAGTTTGAGGTCCTTGGTCAGCTAGAGAGACCAAGAGCACATTCATAGTGACACTTCTGAAGGAGAATGTTAAGAATGAACTGAGGTTCTAGGAAGATTTCAATGAGACCTAAACCACAGAGAACACAGAGAGCCTATGAGATGAAAATGATAAAAAGATGGATTCTCCCAGTTACCATTCTGTGGTTGTCAGATCTCACACTTCTAATGTAGGTTTGTTGCAAGGAAGATGTACCTGCCTTGGTGAAATGATTCTGTGCCCATTCTGAGGGATAGCACATTCCAGTTCTGTGATGCCAGGATACCCACTGGGGCCACAATGGGCCAGTTTGACAGCAAGTCTGCATTGGGCCATGGAATCTTGTGTGATCTGTGGATATAGCCAAGGGTGTGTCCTTCCTTGAGTGTAAACCCTGGATGCTCTGGGGCCTGTGATGTGACTCTAGAAGTAGATGATGGACAGAAATTACCCAGTCGTCCTCCCTGTTACCAGAACTTTGAAAGGCAGATCTACTTTATCATTTCCCCTCCTTCACATTTACAAAATCACATTTGATTGATGATCAGAGAACCAATCTCCATTTTGACTTCACAAGATCTCCTATAAGCTGGAGGCCTTGGAAAGGTAGAGCCTGACCTCCCCTTTTTGGTGGAATTATACTCTTTGGGAATCTGATTGCACCTGCCTCTTGCCTTATTCAAATCAAGAATGAAATTCTATGCTTCCATCAGAAAGAATGACACTGACCCGTGGAGGGGAAGGGGAAAAACAAATCGTTTAAATAGGGATACAGGTGGACCCATTGCAACAATGAGATGCACAAGTCGTTATGTCGAAAACGAACTTTACAACTTTGGTGTGTGTGTGGGGGGAAGAGCAGATTGGGTGGGGAGTCAGGGGGAGGATGGGAAGGGATGGGAAGGGGAAGCAAAGGAGGAGGCTACAATGCTTGATAAGAAATGTACTCATTATCTTGCCCATGTAATTGTAACCCCTCTGTACAGTATTTTCACAATAAAAAAAAAAAAGAATGACACTGACCCACTTGTTAGGAAATGGAAAGACTTGGGAAAAATTATATTAAATTAAGTGAAGTAAGCCAGGACCCCAAAAAACATAGGTCCCATGGTTTCCTTTATTTGCAGTAATTAGCATATGTCTAGGACAAGCAGAAAAGCTCAAAAGCTATGTACATATGACCATATATGATGATAAGTAAAATGAACTCTAAGATAGAGACACAAGTGGTTTTGTCTTTCTTGCAGTTTTTTTTGGGGGGGGTCCAGTCGTGGGGCCTGAACTCTGGGCCGGGGCGCTGTCTGTCAGCTCTTCAGCTCAAGGCTAGCACGCTACCACTTGAGCCACAGTGCCACTTCTGGCTTTTTTCTTTTTTCTTATGTGGTACTGAGGAATTGAACCCAGGGCCTCAGGCATGCAAGGCACGCACTCTACCACTGAGCCACCTTCCCAGCCCTCTTGCAGTTGTTTTTAAAGTACTTATAATGTACTTTGTGATTTTTTTTATTTCTTTTGTATGTTCTTCCCCCATGGTATAACCCCTGTTGTCACTGTATTTGATTCCAGTGCCCTGAATCTTGTATATACAATTTTCTAATTTGGGGAGGGGAAGGGAAATAACAAAATGCTGAAATAAGGATACAGGATGACCCATAGTAACAATATGTACAAGATACTATCTTAAAAATGAACTTTTCAACTTGGGTGAGGGAGGGAGGAGTTGGGGAGATGGGGAGGAAAGGGATGGTAGGGGAAAAACAAAGGAGGAGGTAGCATCACTCAATAGGAAATGTACTCATTACCTTACTCATGTAACTGTAACCCCTCTGTATAGTATTTTTATAATAAAAATATATACAAAAAAGCCTGTCCGGGCTTCTTTCAAGTGGGGGCACATATGCCAGCATTTATGTTCATGGTTGACTGGAATACTATACTGTTTTGTTTGGGTTAGAAAAGCATTTATCTAAATCAGCACTTGGAAATAGGAAAGACGAGGGAATATTGGCAGATAAATATTGGCAGAAAAGTCAGTGCAACAGACCCGAACCTACTAATGAGGTAGGGTCCAAAATGTGTCTTTGATGCGCTATGTCCAAGGGTTTGTGTGGCTTGGATATTTCTTTTCTGCAACAGTAGCTTGACTGGTAAGCATAAAAGTGCTTTGAATTATCTAAAATAATTTGTAAGAAAAAATGGAAAAGAAAATATATTCAGGTATGTGGTTGATGTGAAGAAAAGCAGAAGGGAATGTATAAGAATGTAACTCTCATCTAAAAAAAACTCCCAAACTCCCAAATCCAACAAACCATCAAAGCCTTCTACCCAATAATATGAGAATGAAAGCAAAACCTGAGAAAATGGGGTGTCTCTAAGTGACTCATTTTCTAAAGATTAATGAAATGTAGACATAGAAAACAAAAAAAAATAAAGCTAGGAAGGTTCAAGGCCATATGTGAACTACAAAGAATGTTTGTGGATAACACAATGCTTGTTGGGGTAAGGATGAAAGACTTTGCTCTCTTCCCTGGTGTCTATGTCCTATTATGCCTGTTCCTCTACGTCTGCTGACTATACACAGCAAAGGCCAATGTGAAATATGATATTCCAACTACAGTCATAGGAGCTATGAAAGAAGATAAAGGGTAAAGAAATACATCTTGTAAATATAAATACAATTTTGCAAAGGAAATAGAAAGCAAAATTATATCAAATTTGGAATTTCTTAGAGAGAAGCATGCTAAAAAAAATCCCCAGTCCCTTGAAACTTCCCAAATAAATAGGAATCAAGAGCCTTGCATTTCCCTATCTGTTCACTTCCACATTTCAGCTATGAATTAGAAACCATTTCTCATTTTTAATGTTTAAGGTTTCTTTAGTAAACTCCACTCTTAAATAGTGCCACACTGATATTAATCCTATAATACTGATAAAGATATCAGTGTTATATTGGGTGGGATTTATGTAATATTACTTCCAAAACAGGGAGATTGGAAGTCTATAGTGACTTGTATATTGTGGTGAATTGGTTGCAAGTTCCAGGAACAGGTATAAAATATATAGATGCTCAAGTTGCCCATATAAGATAGTTATATATAATCCATGTGAAACCTTCTGCATATTTTACATCATCTCTAGGTTACATTTTTTTTCAAGTACCAGGATTTGAATTTAGCACCCTGAGCTTCATAGGCTTTTTTGCTCATGGTTAGCACTCTGCCACTTGTGTCATGCCTCCAGACCAGCCTTTTACTGGTTAATTGAAGATGGAATTTGTTGTATTTCTCTGGGCTGGCTTCTAACTGTAATCCCCAGATCTCTGTCTCCTGGCAGCTAGGATTTCAGCCATGAGGCACCCAGGGCCTGGCTTCTAGATTACTTCTGATAACTTATACTATGTGAAGGCAATACAGGTAGATATATAGGGCATAATGATAAGAAAAAGAATGTAGATTTCATCACTGCATAGTCTCTACAAATTCAATGTGATACCTACCAATATCCCAATCTCATTCTTCAAGGAAATAGAAGAAGCAATCCAAAAATTCATATGGAACAATAAAAGACGCCAAATAACAAAAACAATCCTTAGCAGAAAGAACTGTGCTGGAGGAATATCAATGCCAAATTTCAAACTCTACTACAAAACCATAGTAATCAAAACAGCTTGGTACTGGCACAAGAACAGACCTAAAGATCAATGGAATAGAAATGAAGACCCAGAAATGAACTCACAGACCTATAGTCACCTAATCTTCAATAAGGGAGCTAAAAAAAATAGAATGGAAGAAAGGCAGCTTCTTCAGTAAATGGTGCTGGCAAAATTGGATTAACACTTGTAGAAAACTAAAGCTAGATCCGCATATATTACCCTGCACCAGAATCAATTCCAAATGGATCAAAGACCTTGAAGTCAAAGCAGACACCCTGAAAACATTACAGGAAGGAATAGGAGAAACTCTAGGGTTCCTTGGCATAGTCCAAGATTTTCTTAATAGAGACCCAGAAACACAACAGATTAAAAAAAGGTTAGACAAATGGGATTGCATGAAGCTGCAGAGCTTCTGCATGGCAGAAGACAAAGCAAGCAAGATCAATAGAAAGCCCACGGATTGGGAGAAAATCTTCACTAGTCATACAACAGATAAGGGTCTCATATCTAACCTATATTTAGAACTCAAAAAATTAAATCCCCCGGGGCTGGGAAGTTGGCTCAGTGGTAGAGCGCTTGCCTTGCATGCATGAGGTCCTGGGTTCGATTCCTCAGCACCACATAAGCAAAAAGAAAAAAGCCGGAAGTGGCGCTGTGACTCAAGTGGTAGAGAGCTAGCCTTGAGCTGAAGAGCTGAGGGACAGCGCCCAGGCCCAGAGTTCAGGCCCCACGACCGAACCTCCCCAAAAAAATTAAATTCCCCAACAACAAATCCTCATAGAAGCAACCGCCTGATTAATAACTGGGCTAAAGACTAAGAAAGACTTCTCTAAAGAGGAAATAAGAATGGCCAATAGACACATGAAGAAATGCTCAGCTTCTATTCATAAAAGAAATGAAAACAATATCTATAAGCAAAATCTAATAATAACAGATGTTGGAAGTGATGTGGCCAGAAGGGAACCTTACTGCATTGTTGGTGGGAGTGTAAACTTGTTCAACCACTTTGGAAAGCTGTATGGAGGTTCCTCAAAAGACTCCACATAGAGCTCCCCTATGACCCAGCAATCCCACTTTTAGGCATTTACCCAAGTGATCACAAACAAGGCCATACTAAAGCTACCAGCACAACTATGTTTATCGCAGCATTATTCACCATTGCTAAGATATGAAACCAACCCAGATGCCCCTCAGTAGAAGAGTGGATCAAGAAAATGTGGTATATATGCAATGGAATTCTATGCCTCCATTAGAAAGAATGACATTGCTCCATTTGTTAGGAAATGGAAATACTTGGAAAAATTATATTAAGTGAAGTAAGTGAAGTAAGCCAGACCCAAAGAAACATAGGTCCATGGTTTCCCTTATCTGCAATAACTAGTATATATCTAGGACAAGCAGAAGAGGTCAAAAGCTGTGTACATATGACCATATATGATGATGCTAAGCAAAATCAAGCCCAAGATAGGGACACAAGAGATTTTATCTTGCTCTTCTTTTTAATGTACTTATAATGTACTATGTGGGTTTTTTTTGTTTTTGTTTTTGTATGCTCTTCCCCCATGTTACAACCCCTGTTGTCACTGTATTTGATTCCAGTGCCCTGAATCTTGTATATACATTTTTCTAATTTGGGGAGGGGAAGAGAAATAACAAAATGCTGAAATAAGGATACAGGATGACCCATTGTAACAACGAGATGTACAAGACACTATGTTGAAAATGAACTTTACAACTTGGTTGGGGGGAGGAAGGAGTTAGAGAGGTGGGGAGGAAAGGAATTGTAGGGGAAAAACAAAGGAGGGGTAACAATACTTGATAGGAAATGGACTCATTACCTTGCTCATGTAACTGTAACCCCTCTGTACAGTATCTTTACAATAAAAATATATATGGAGTGAGAGAGAGAGAGAGAGAGAGAGAGAGAGAGATCCCACTTCAGTATTTTCTCAAGCTTTTCAAAATTGGCCTATGTGAGCACAGTTGGGAAAGTGGTGGATGGAGTTCAAAAGCCTGATAGATAAGAACAACAACCTCTTATTCATTAGTGATGTTTACACAGCTCTAGGCATGTCTGTAGACAAATAGGACCATCAGAAGTGGGAACAAAGCACAAAACCAGAAAAACCTTTCTATGGCAAAAAGGAATGAGCCAAAAGCCTGCTTCTAAAAGCCAACCAGCCTCACCAAGGGCACGTGTTCTAATTGCCCAACAGAAAGTAATGTAACTTAGTTGACATTTGGGGAAGAGTGTATATTCCATAGGACTCAACTAATGAGGAACTGAGGAAGGAATTTGTCACTTGTAATTTTTCAGGGCATGCCTGCCCATCAGATACCTAATCTTGTAAGATTTGCACTAAGGTCTCTATTTGCTGCACATCTTGTCTCAAAGTCCACCCTTTGAGCTTGGACAGGTGAGTGTATTCTCCACATTTCTGGGAAATTAGCTGCTATTATTGGCAATGGTCAGACACTAGAAAAATCCATGCTACCTCAAAGATGACGAGGTGTGATCATCTCACATATGATCAGTCAGTGCCCAAAATACTGCCTCTCATGTCCTTAGTCTGTCCTTTTTTTTTTTTTTTCTTTTGCATTTAGGAGAAAGATCTAAGGAGGTCTTAAAACACCCAGGGGAAATAAAGAAGAAAAAATTTCCAATGACAACATCCTTACAAATCTCCACCCATAGCCTGAGCCACACAAGCCTCTTTCTTACTTTGGTTGTTTCTGTAAATCCTAGCATCCTATATCAAATTGTAGACCAGAATTACCAAGGGAGCTTGTTAGGAAAGAAAGTTCCAGAGAACAGAGAAAAATCTGCATTCTACAGAACTGTCCCATGGGGTGGGAGCCATTGCCCCTGGGGCTTCTAACAGCTCCTGCTGAATCACTGTAAGTGAAGGGAGGGGCAAGCTTTTCCCTCGACCTTCCACAGGGCAGTCTGCTATCCATTTTCCTCCATATAGGAGCAGATTTCACGTAAGCGACTCGTTTTGTCATTAGGAAAAAAAGTGTAAAGAAACAAAAACAGGCTACTGGAAATCAGGTGTTGTTTAGTGCTTTCTTTTGGAAATGCACCAACCATGACTGCCTTTGTTGGCGTGTTGGGGAACATACTACAGGGCACATTCAACAAGGGCTAAATCTAAGAGATCTCAGATGTTTGATTACATAGAGAAGGTACAGAGTGAAGAATTATCGGTCAGAGAAGCAGAGTGAAGAAGCCGCATCTGTCCATTGGTGTCAAAGAAGATCAAGATTATGAGGGATAAATGCCCCCTGAGTCTTAGACAGGTTTGCCAGAGTCTCTCTATGGAAAGCTGACCTTTCCACCCTTTCCATCTGCGGAATAGCCCAGGGCTACTTCCAAAATCTCAGAAAAATTATGGTAAGTACATCCTCCACAGAAATAAAAAAAATGTGTGAAGAAGAATTAGGATCTCAAAAGCAGGCATGGGTATCCCCCAAATGAGGTTCTTCTCTTCTTACTGTGAAGAAGCCAGTCCATCCATAGACTCGTTCCAGAGCACTAAGCTCTTCAGCACTCTCCCAACTCATCAGAACATTCTTCAAGTTCTTACTGAGTGCTAACCAACATGAAAGACACGAGTGACCTACACTTAGGTAATTCCTGCCTAGAATCCCAGAACACTGAAGACAAAGATATTTTAAAATCCTCAAGAATTCTGTGGAGAAAAGAAATATTGATCTATGAAGAAGTGTGCATCATACTGGGGCACTACCATGTAAATTTCCTTTCATTGGTAGAAGTATGGCTAAAAACAAAAGAGCAATACCTTCAGGGTTCAATGGGAAGCATCTTTCATCAGGGATTCTACTGCTAGCTAAACTATCTGGCAAAAACAAAAGCAAAGCTTAACAGCAAAAAAAAAACCCCACAAGGGCAATGTAAGGCCTATTTTGGAGGTTACCAAGACTTAGATATCTCAGCATACTTTTTCTTAGGCAGTTGAGTGGATAACTTGGCAAAATGAAATCAGGAACTAACTGTGAGAAAGAAAGACCAAAGGCCTGGAAACTATTTATTAGCCAGGAAAGCTTCTTGAAGGAGCCCCCACTCTGACAGCTGCCAGAAGTTCTAGATAGCAGCCTGTTCAAGTCAGCATATTATGACTCTAGGTGAAAATTTAGGGAAAAAAAGAGAGGGTTTCAAATGATAAGATCATTGACCTTTGGAAAGCATTTGAGCATATGCAATGAAAGACCTAGAAAGTTCAAGAAAAACAAAATCTGTCTGGGAAAGTCACAACCTATATATAAAGCAACTGTTTCAACTTAGGGCAAGAAATCATCAAGCCTCAAGAAGAAAATGGAATGGATTTAAGGCTAAAGAAGAAGGATAAGATGAAAAGGCAGTAGCCATGGACTAGGGCAGGAAACAAGAGACTTCAGGCAAGACAAACAATAGTATTCTCTGACTTCAAACTGAGATTCTCAGGTCTCAGCCTCTTGAGTAGCTCAGATTACAGGTATGAACCACTGGAACCTGGGCATGTGGTTACATTTTTGTTTTTAAACTATACTTTTTGTTTATTGAACATGATATTTTAGGGAATTTTTTCCTTCTTTCATTAAAGTAGAAGTACAGTCATGTTCACTAAAAAATAATGTTAAGAATCTGGGTGAAAGGAAGAAGCATACTTATTTTATATTTTCATACTAATAACACAATAACATAATTTGCTTTTCATTTAGTAGACTTTTGAAGCATCAACATTTGTGTTTCACTTCAAATGAGGATTTTTTTCAGGAGAAAATATTACAGGCAATTCAATGGCTGCCATGCCTGGTTTAAACACAACACTGTGTTCACTCAAATTTCTTTTAGGCTATAGACCCATGGGCCAGTGCTTATTTTCATGGTTGATTTCATCCATCCCCTCTGCCAGTGTGGGGATTATTCCCTATAGCTACTCTCCAGTGATCTGTCGGGTCAGATTAAAAAAAAACGCAAGTGACACAGATGTGTTGGTTGATTCCTTAGGAGTGTAGAGCAAGAGATTTCTTTTTAAGAATGAATATGTTCTTCTGTTCTTCATTTCCCTGATAGCACCAAAATCCTTTCTTATTTGGGATGAACCTTAAACTCCCTAAGAGGCAACTTAGTTTTTTTTCCTAGACTTCTTCCTCTTCTTCTTCTTCTCCTTCCTCCTCCTCCTTCTTCTTCTTCCTTCTTCCTTCTTCTTCTTTGTTTGTTTGTTTGTAAAGGGTGGAGTACGTATGTCCTCCCACTTCACAGGAGAAGAAATCTAAGACCTGAATCTAGACCACATGTATCCTAGTTTTGCTTGGCCATCACCACAATAATATTTATTTTCTGTTTCCTTCTTTCCTCTCTTCCCTCCCTTCCTTCTTTCCCCTCCCCTCCCCTCCCTCCCTCTCTCCTTCCCTCCTTCCCTCCCTCCTTCCCTCCCTCCCTCCCTCCATCCTTTGCTCCTTTCCTCCTTCCTTCCTTCCTTCCTTCCTCTCTCCCTCCCTCTCTCCCTCTCTTCCTCTCTCCTTCCCTCCTGCCTTCCACCTTCCTTCCTTGCTTGTTTCCTTCCTTCCTTCTTTTTGGTCCAAGACTAAGACTTGAATTCAGTATCTGAGCCTTTCACTCATTGGCTAGCACTCTGCCAACAATAATATTTCTTTTAAACATTTGTTTTTATATTTCAAGATAGAAGAACTAAAATAAACCCAGTATTCCCTTGATCATTGCCAGGACAGTGTGAGAAAGAAAGAGAAGTTGTGGTAGCTAGAAAGTGCCTATAGATCTATAAGTAAACACACTGGGTGGTATGCAAGTGGTTACAAATGAATTAGCTGAAGTATCATAGACTCTATGGAGAGCTTAAAATAGTACAATTCAAAGCCCAACAAAATAAGTGCCAGGAAATGGGTACTTGCAAGGGGTGGGGTCAAGGGGAAAGGAGTAGATAAATAAAGGGGGAAAAGGGGTAGAATGCAGGCAAGACTTCGTTGTATATACCTCAGAATTGAGAAAAATAAAGGAAGGGGTGGATGGAAGAGGGTGAATGGATGACACAGACCAAGATACCTTGTACACATTGCACACATTAGCTGCTCTGTTAAAGGGCAAAAACTTTAATACATAACCTAAAAATTAAGAAAAGTGAGGGAAGGGTGGGTGAGAAGGTCGAAAGGGATGACATTGATCAAAATGCACTTTGTTCATAAACTACTTTGTTGAGTGGCAAGTCCTTTGTACAACTACTTAAAGATAATAAAAATATTTTTTAAAACAGAGAAGTTTTGAATACTGTGACTTAGAAGTAATACCTCTTTCCCCATCTCTTTCTCTTATCAATCATTGGCTTATAAGAGTCACATGGTACCACTCAAACACGAGACGCGAAGCGCTACTCTACCAACTTCAGAGACAAGAAGGGGAAGTTGGAAAAATATGGAGGATAGCCTGAATGGTCTTCATACAGCCCTCTCAGATAGTGTCCATATTTCCTTTCTATGTCCACTTCCCTTAGTTCAACCTCATTATGCCTGGGCTGAATCTGCAACAGCCCATTAATTGGCCTCTATATCTTTCCTCTTGCATTTTCTTCCTCCCTCATTGTATCAGTCATCCCCAAGCCATGTTGCAAGTTCTCAGCCGCCACTGTGATGGTTATTGCTCTCTATTTTCTAAGGAGATGTATGTTGGCTCCTACAGTCAGGAATCATGCAATGGTACTAGGCCTCAAATTGGGAAATAACTGGGCTCTGGTTCCAATCTACCTTTCCAGCCTCAGCCTAACCCCTCTGACAGCCCTCATTTCTAGCCCAGAATTAGAAGTTGGTGGTGCATGGCTGTACAGAACCTGTGGACAGGGGCACCCCACCCCCACACTTAACAGAAACAGGACTTTCAAAAGCACTGGTGGCTCATGCCTGTAATCCTGGATACTCAGGAAGCTGAGATCTGAAGATCACAGTCTTCTGGCAGGAAAGTCTGTGAGACTTTCATTGCCAAAAAGCCAGAAGGGAAGTTGTGGTTCAAGTGGTATAGAGCACTAACTAGATTTGAACAAAAAAATCTCAGGGATAGCACTCAGGCCCTGGGTTCAAGTCCTAGGACTCTCTGTCTCTCTGTCTCTCTGTCTCTGTCTCTGTCTCTCTCTGTCTCTGTCTCTGTCTCTCTCTCTCTCTCTCTCTCTCACACACACACACACAGTGAATTGGTCGGCAGCATTGAAAAACATTAGGATAGCTTCTACAAAATAGGAATTGTGCGTTTTTCTTTAAGAAACCGTCCAGAAGCAAATGGGATTGCATGAAATTGCAAAGCTTCTGCATGGCAAAGGACATAGCTAGCAAGATCAATAGAAAGCCCACGGATTGGGAGAAGATTTTCACTAGCCATACAGTGGACAAGGGTCTCATATCTAAAATATACCTGGAACTCAAAAAATTAAATCTCCAACAACAAATCTTCAAAGAAACAACTGCCCAATAAATAAGTGGGCTAAAGACTTAAAGAGAAACTTCTCTGAGGAGGAAAGAAGGATGGCCAATAACACATGAAGAAATGTTCAACCTCCCTAGCCACAAAAGAAATGCAAATCAAAACAACATTGAAATACCACCTCACCCCAATTAGCATGGTTATAATCAAGAACTCTAATAACAACAGATACTGGAGGGGATGTGGACAGAAGGGAACCTTACTACATTGTTGGTGGGAGTGTAAACTTGTTCAATCACTTTGGAAAGCAGTATGGAGGTTCCTCAAAAGACTCCATATAGAACTCCCCTATGACCCAGCAATCCCACTTTTGGGCATTTACCCAAATGATCACAAACAAAACCACACTAAAGCTACCAGCACAACTGTTTATCACAGCATTATTTACCATAGCTAAGATATGAAACCAACCCAGATACCCCTCAGTAGATGAATGGATCAAGAAATGTGGTATATATACAATGGAATTCTATGCCTCCATCAGAAAGAATGACATTGCCCGATTTGTTAGGAAATGGAAAGACTTGGAAAAAATTATATTAAGTGAAATAAGCCAGGCCCAAAGAAACATAGGGTCCCATGGTTTCCCTTCTTTGTAATATCTAGTATATGTCTGAGTCAAGCAGAAAAGGTCAGATAAGTTGATGTTAGTGGAATGAACCCCAAGATAAATATTTAAATGGTTTTTTCTTTCATGCAATTGTTTCTAACATATTTATAAGATTATTTATTTGTTGCTTTGTATGTCCCTCCCCCATGGTATAACCCCTGCTTTCACTGTATTTGATGTTGGTATAATTTGTGGATGGGAAGGGCAAAAACAAATTGTTTAACTAGGGATACAGGTGGACCCATTGCAACAATGAGATGTACAAGTCGTTATGTCGAAAAACGAACTTTACAA
>NW_012267377.1:759955-818246 GCF_000151885.1 Dipodomys ordii | reverse complement strand
CGCTTGACTCGTACATATACTAGATATTGCAAATAAGGGAAACCATGGGACCTATGTTTCTTTGGGCCTGGCTTACTTCACTTAATATAATTTTTGTGGACACTTTTTTTTATTGGTTGTGGGGCCTGAACTCTGGGCTTGGGTGCTGTCCCTCAGCTCTTCAGCTCTTCAGCCTTACCACTTGAGACACAGTGCCACTTCTGCCTTTTTCTGCTTATTTGGTGCTGAGGTATCGAACCCAGGGCCTCATGCATGCAAGGCAATCACTCTACCACTGAGCCACCTTCCCAACCCGAGTGGATACTTTTTTTTAATCAACCATTAGCCAAGGCCATCTGATTTCTACGTCCGGCATGTGGGAGTCAGTTGATTCACATGCTACTGAGTTAGAGGATCCATTGGAAAATTTTGTTCTCTCAAATGCACTGAAGATTTGGTAAAGCAACTTGGCAACTCTTATTTCTTTCTATTAAAAAGACTGACTTGCTGCCGAGGAGGGGGTCTGTGAGAGTCCTTCCTGCTATCTTGCTAAATCCTGAGAGAAGAGCAATGGACTCTTGGTTCCTCCCTATGGGAAGGACATTAGCGCTACCTGCTCTCAGATAGAGACATCTGTATGTTAACAGAGGACTCTTCTGGGCTGCCCCTCACCAATCACATGCAACACTATAAAGACAGTGGATATTCCCAAAGATCCAAATGCCTATTAGTCAGTTATTTTTCCCTCTGCTATTAGTAGATGCTTGATAAAACCAAGTTCTATATTGCAATAATATTTCACCTTTTGCCAGTCACCACAGCAAAGTAGAACAATTGGATGAAGGAATTTACAACTTTATCTTTGAAATAGACACAAGCCTAAGCTGTATCATGGCATTTTGGTTAACGATGGACTGCCGACCTGACGTGGTACTGGGGTGTGGACTCAGTGCCTTGTACTTGTTAGGCAGGTGCTATAGCACTTGAGCCACATGCCCAACTCTTTTTGCTGTAGTTATTAGTAGGGTCTTTAGTTAATTAATAGTTATTTAATAGGGTCTTATTTTTGACCCAGGGCTAACCTGGCCTGTAATTCTCCTATTTGTGCTTCCTGGTAGCATTTCATTAGTGAGGAGGAGGAGGAGGAGATCAATTAAGCACACGGCATTTCATTGGTTGGGGGAGTAAGGAAGAGGAACAGATCAGCTAATGATGGAACACTCCACTGGTTGACAGAATAAGGAGAAGGAAGAGGTCAGCTGCAGATAAGGGTGTTTTACTGGTTGAGCAATGAGGAGGAGGACAGGACATTTCATTGGCTGATCTAGTGAGGGAAAAGGTTGGCTAAAGATGGGGCAGAGACCTTGGTTATGCATGGTTCTTGACTCTCACATTTTCATTAGTTTTTTATTCAGCCAAACCAATGTGTTTTGGCTGAGTAACATTTTCCTTGAGCTTTAATACCGAATAAATTGACGTGTGCTGATGTTTTCTTAATTTTACAAAGAATTAATTCATTTTAAAATGCACATTTATTTTGGTATTTGAGGCAATGATACCTGAAGGTTTGTGTTTCTATCACAAAATCGATCATGAAAAGATGAGTTTTTAAGAGTCTGTGCATATGGATAAGCTCCTGTATGTTCTGAGGTCTTCTGAAATGGATAAAGAAACAGACATTTGTGTGTAAACCAGTAAGCACACATCTCTGCCTTTTACCTATACCCCTTGTTTTCTAAGTGTTTGTAATGCATTGAAATGTACATGCTTCAGCTACTTTTCAACTTTCTAAGGCTTCTTTTTCATTTCCTTTTTTTTTTTTGTTGTTAAGATTTTGATCCAGTGCACAGATCTGAAAGGCTTCCTATCCTTTACAAGACTTCTTCCCTTTTTTTCTTTTTCTCCTCATTGTAAAGTACTGTGAAGCATTGTGCTGTGGAGTGGTGTTCTCTGTACTGCCCTAGATTCTGAAAATTCAGAGCTAAAGTCCAACAGTAACCTTCAGTTTGCCTTTTCCAAGGGTTACATCAGCCTTTTGTTATGTGATCACATCATCCAAAAGAGTGAAATTCTCCACAGCTTACCTGCCATTCCACCTGGAAAAGCCTCTTTGAAGTGGATGGGGCTCTGGTCAGTCAGGGGCCAGACATACCATAGGAGAATTAGGCCTTGTGCCTTCACAGCTCTAAAATGACACATATATGTGCATTTCTTATCTGTGAGGAAGGGTTTGAAAGGCCGCAATTTAGCTACCTGATGGTGCCTCCTGGAGGAGATATTTGGAAGAAAAGAGTGTGAACTCTCCCATTTATGTAAGTCACATTCTGTGTCGTGTCACCTACTTGTATATAGTTGTTGGATAAAAGCTTCCATTGTCCAGGAGAAGTAACCTTGTAAAAATGACAAGTGTAGGCGTTCTCTGTGTTTTATGCAATTAAAATGGTAACCTTGACATTATATGAGCCCCTTGGCTTTCTTTATACGTCCTTTGGTTTTCTTTATGTCTTTTAGTTTGCAAACCTGAGGATTTATTTATTTTTTTTAATGTGTGGCATATTTGCAGACAGGAATTCTTTTGCCTGTGTCATCTTTATGGGACAGACATGGGGACTGGTTGTCCCAGCTGGTAGCCATGGTCACTAATTGGGGTTTCCTTCATCATCTCTATCTAGTCTCACATTTCTTTCAGGAATTTCTTTCTCATTCTGTCCTGGCTGTCCTGCATTGGTTGGTTAGAGGGAAGGCGGTGGTGGTGGTGGGGGGAGGGAGAGGACCCATTGTAATCCTTGGTCCTTTTAAGAATGGAGTCCCTCTACAGAATGACATTGATAGGCAGGCTCTTGTCACTCATTGAGGCTCCTGGATTGCTCCTTGAGGATAATTCCTGGGACTATTTTCAAGTCCTGATTTTCCTCAAAGGCAACTGAGCCTTCTCAACCTTTTCTGTAATCTGTGCCAGGCTTCCTCCCTTTTTTTTTTTTTTTACTCTATAAGCAAAAGTGTCTTGTTTTTATCCATATGGAGGTGGGGACTCCAAATGGGGAGGATAACATGAGATATACGTTTACTGGCTGCTGTCAACAGTGACAGCATGTGTGTGCTTGTCGTCACAGGATCCCTCTGAGACTCTGGAAGGGGTCTCAGCACTACCAACCTGATATGTGCTTTACTCACCTGCACTAGCACATGTTTTATCCCACACTTGAACTACACTTGGATGCATGCCTTATCTCTTTCCACTTTAGTTTCCCTTCCTGTCCTTCCTTCCAATCTTTCTTTGGTCAGGTGATACTTGCAGTGGCTGTGGGCATTGAGGGGGGAAGTTGAGGTAGGGACATAGTTAATATTGGTTTCATTTGATATCCTTATGTGATTTGTACTTTCTTCTATGAACAGTTGAGTTGCTGCCAGAGGGTATCATTCAATATTCCTACCATGAGTCTTATGGCACCACCTGGCACTACCTCACCCCGTCCTTCCCAGGACCTGGTTCCATGGCACTGGCATTGGCGGGACCGTGGGACTGTGGTTGATTTAATGTTAGGTGGTTTTGATTTGAGAACTGGTTTCTATTTGTTAGAAGTCTGGAATTTTTAAATTTTGTTCATCTATCTAGGGTTTCTTAGGCTGATTTGGCAAATGTAACATTTCTTCCTATAGTTAAGTTATGTCTTGGGAATTTTTGTTTTTTCAGTCGGTCGCAGGGCTTGAACTCTGGACCTGGGCGCTGTCCTCACGCTCTTCAGCTCAAGACGAGCACTCCTACCTCTTGAGCCACAGCGCCACTTCCCTATAGTTAAGTTATGATGTGGAAGGGGAGGGGAAAGAAATAGCAATGAAAGTTATTAACAAAAGAAATAAAATGGAGTCTTGTTTGGGGTGAGGGGGGGGGATAATGATCCTCGTGTTTCAGTCCAACAAAAAAAAAAGCATCTATTGAAGCTTTTGAAGAGTAAATTTCAGCTCATTTCTGATTTCTTTTACAAGCATTCAGTGGAAATCACAAGCATCAGGCGTCAAGATGCTCTTAGCACATTAAAGAATGTTAGCAAAGGCCTGTTTACCATCCTGCATTTTCAGAGAGGAATAACAGTGCCAATTTAAGCCAACTATCTCCCTTCAGTGGTGCTTGTGTTTTCTCATTGGAAGGGCACAGCAAGGAGGCGGGGCTTGCTATGGTCCTCTCTACATGTAAATACCATTCTTCAGAACTTCAAGCTATCCAAGTTGAGATTGGCAACTATTAACAGAGTGGGTGCACCTGTGTCACATATGTATATGCACCATGGTTATGACCTGAGCATGTGAGCAATCTCCTTTAATGAAGCCCACACACACTTAGAGTCCTATTCTGATTTATTTTTCACCTGTTAAGAGTTATAACAAAAACACTTCTGAGTGACACACTCTTCTACTTAAACATATGAAGATAAGAATTGTCAGTGATTTATATTTTATTTTATTCATTTTTTTATTTGGTAGTACTGAGGTTTGAAATCAGGGCCCCAGCCCTTGTCACTGATTATAGAACAAGAAGTACAAAATTAGGGACATTAACATTACTAATTATAAGCCCTAGGGCAAATTATTTGATGCCCTTAAGCACTTTTTCAAGAAGAAAATGATGAAGCTGAGGGCATGGCTCAAGTGGTAGAGAACCTACTTAGCAAGCTAGAATCCCTGAGTTCAAATCCCAATAGCACCAAAAGAAAACAAAATGAGGTAAGGTGTATCTTCTTAATAAAATTACTATGGGGCATGGGAAGGTGGTTCAGTGGTAGAGTGCTTGCCTTGCATGCATGAGGCCCTGAGTTCGATTCCTCAGCACCACATAACAGAAATAAACCAGAAATGGCATTGAAGCTCAAGTGGTAGAGCGCTAGCCTTGAGCTGAAGAGCCAACGGACAGCGCCCAGGCCCAGAGTTCAGGCCACAACTGACCAAAAAGGAAAAAAAATTACTATGAAGATTAAGTAAAATTATGTTTCGATGAACTTATCTCAACACTAAATGTTCAGCATTGATAATTATTATTATTTTGGCCTTAAAGACACATGTTGGATTTTTATATCATACACCTTTCCCACAACTATAGATAGATGAAGAACAAAAAGGGTTATTTATTTGGTAGTACTAGGAGTTTGAATTCAGGGCCTAGTGCTGCTAGGCTGGTGCTCTACTACTGAACCAATCTGTTTTTCACAGAGTTTTGGTCTTTTTGTTTTTGTTGTTTTTGTACCAGGGTTTGAACTCAGGCCACTACATCTATTGACATACTTGCTCAGCTGGTGCTGTACCACTAAAGCCACATATCCAGCCCTGCCTTTTAGCTCTTTTTCTTTTCTTTTTTTTTTAAGATGGACTTTCACAGTTCTTTTTGTCTGGGCCGGTTTCTTCCTTCCTTTTCTTTTCTTTTCTTTCTTTCTTTCTTTCTTTCCTACTTTCTTTCCTTCCTTCTTTCTTTCTTGGGATGAGTTCATCCTTTTATTATTAATTTGTAAGAATATTTTATATTGAAGGATACTTCATAGTTTGCTATCTTTTGGTCCCAAAGTGAATGAATTAGATTCAGTGAATTAGACAACTCTAGATATTTAGAGTTTCTCTTCTTTTTTTCTACTCTATTAGTTTCAAACAACTACTTTACCCAAATACTTTGGTTTTAGAATAAAATCTACAAGAACATGGAATGTGGGGGAAAGTCATTGTCACTCCTAAAATCTACATTGTGGGGTCTATAAGTTTTGTTCTTTATTCTTGGTGCTGGCGCAGATCTACTCTGGAGTTTAGTGAGAATTTTTATGTGACTCTCAAGTCAAAGTTTGTTGGACAAAATTTGCTTCACAACTTGAGTTTGCATAGGAGAACGGGTAAGTAATTGAGAACAATGTGAAAATTTTCAATCAGGAAGAAGATGGCATCTGAAAACTGAGGAAATAAACTTGATTTTTACATAAACTCATGTTTTATATATTAACTAAGTGGCATGTAACTGCTTAAAGGGGGGCAAAGTTGATAACGGAGCCGACACATATTAATCATAAACAAATTAATAGGAGGAATTCTTCATTTTTTCCCCTCTGAGAAACATTAACTTAGTAGCTATGGAGAAAGCTATCACCAAATTAGTGATTTCATCTGGATTTAGGAAGAAGAGTCAACAATATCTCTCTTGAAATAAAGTAGCAACATTATAGGCTTCTGCTAACTTCATTAAATCCATAATATCATTAAGCAAGCAAATCCTGAGGACTTTTTAATCGGGGGAGCTTCAACCTAGCCAGAGCTTCTGGATGCACTGCCTCAAAGGCCCGTCCTTAGTTCTTTCTTGCTTAACATTTTCATTAGTGAGCAGGATAAAGCAGAGAAGGGATGACTGGGCAGTCCTGATTGACAGAATGAGGATGCAACAAGTTCTTGACAGGCTCGGGATGATGAAACAAGCCTGACAAGATAAAATATAATGGGAGACAGTTAGCAATCGATGTGGTGGTTTCACACACAGGCACGTACGTGTGTGTGTGTGTGTGTGTGTGTACACATGCACGCGCACACACGCACTGCATACCTCTGCAGAATTGCTAGAGTAGGAATCTATGGGTTGCAGCGAGACACATTAAAAAGCCTTCCAGGTCCTGATGACAGTGAGCAACAATGGAGCCCAGAGAATGATGGGGCTGGCTGAGGCTGATGCGATCGATAAAAGAACAGAGCCCAGAACAAAGGCTGTAAAATTCCCCTGCATGAGGGGCTGGCAGATCCTATGGTGGGGTGGGGGGTGAGGGAGAGATTGTGCTTGGCTCTGATGCCAGGATTTACAAGCAGCATGGAGAAGAATCCCATCATTTCTTCATGAGGTTGGAAGATTCTGAAATAAGACTAAAACTTCTAAAAAATTGTCAGTCCTAATTTCACAGGCTAGCTGGAGAAGGAGTCAGTCACCAAAGTATTAAATGGACAATGAAAACCACTTTTGAGCATCAGGCTGGCCTTTTGGCCATGTATTATAGAGGATCAAAATATGAAGAGGCCAGAATAAGAAGGGCAAGATTATCCTATAGTGTTTTGTCAAAATGCCAATGGGATACAATATTTCCTATGGAATTAAAAACAGCATTCCAAGGAAAATGACTTTTCAAAAGTGATCATAGCTTTTCAGTAAAGACGTTGCTACAGGCTATATTAAGTTCATAAGTGAAAATTCTAGCTCCCAGTATTCCAGAATGTGACCACATTTGGAAATAGAGTCTGTGTGTGTGTGTGTGTGTGTGTGTATGTATGTGTGTATTCACGTGCACAGGTGCGTGCATGCATGTGTGTGTCACTGGGTTTTGAAACTCAGGGCCTTAAGTTTGCTAGGTATGTACTTAGTCCCTGAGCCATGCATCCAGCTACTACTTTGCACTGGTCATTTTTTAAATAGAGTCTTGCCTTCTGCCCAGGCGTGTGCCTGGATCCTCTTATTTTTATCTTCCTGTAATAGCTGAAACAGTAGATGTCAGCTTCCTCCACTGAGATAGGACCTCATGGACTTTTTTGCTGGGGCCAGATGGAAATTGTGTTCTTCCTGATGTCAGCCTCTGATGTTACAGGGATAATAGGAACTCACCATTAGCTGTTAGTTGAGAAGAGGTCTTGTGAACTTTGTGCCCAGACTGACCTTGAACCTCAAAATCCTCCCAATTTTATCCAACAACATTAAATATAAAATGAGGTCATTTGAGTGGCCTTGATCTGAAAAGCCTGATGTCTCATAAGAAAAGGAAATTTGGCCACAGATGTATGTAGAGGGAGGACCTTGTAACTCTACAGGGAAAAGAAGGTAATTTATAATCCAAGCCAAGAAGGGCCTAGAGTAGAGTCTTCACTCAGTCCTCAGAAAGAACTATGCTAGTCTCAGATGTCCATCTTCCAGCCCAGTGGGGAAATATATTTCTGTCTTTTCTAACCATGTAGTCTGTCGGACTTGTTGGAGCAGTCTCTAAAACTAACATAGCGCTTAAGTGAAGGCTGCAGATGGTGGCTGCCCCCAGTTCCAGCATTTGTTCCTGGTGTGAACCTGAGTCCTCAACCCTTCTTTCAGCAGGTCACATTTCCTCACGAGGCACCAGTTTAGTGAGATGCCTTCTAAGATCCCCGTCACTCTTCCTCTGGCTGGCTTGCCGTGGCCTCTAGCCCTTTGGAGGTTTTGTCATGACCCCCATTATTCTTCATACTTTCATCATACATTCAATGGTATTCTGGATTCTGTTTCTGATTATTTACTACGCTGTTCAGTTGAGCTGTGTGGAAGTTTTAAAGTTTTAGAAAATCCAGTTTATTTAATCTGTCATTTAGAACATTTCTGTGAAGGTCATAGCTGTGAGCTGGGGTTTGAGGGTGTCATTAGTGATAGAGGCCATTACTGTTTGGGTCACACATCCTCTCTGAGTGTGGCTTGCTTCTCAGAGAAGATTGATTGGTAGATGTCCTGGTTCTGCACTCAGAAATCATGGTGGCCTTTGGGATGCTGAGACAGGCAGACAGGATGCTGGGAAGGAGGCTGCTCCTGGCTGGTCGGATGAAAGGGCCTTGGCTATCCCGCAAAAAAAAGAACACATGGCCTGCAGGAAGCTGCCTAGGGCAAGTGCTGAGTGCTAAGTTAATCAAACTTTACCCAGCTCTTTCCCCTTTGCTGAGAATTCTCCCGAGCCCTTCTTACCAACCACAGGGACGTCAGTGTCAGCAAAGGCCCCTTTGGTGTTGAGGTGACTGCCTATGTAGAGATAACACCAATGCTGCTAACATTGCCTCATTTTTAAGCAAATGTCACAGCTACCACATTTCATTCTTATGACTTGCAGATTTCAACTTTCAATGATGAATGAAGCCTATGCCAAACTTGAAAGAATTCCAGCCACTCATTACCTATTTAGTATAGTTTTCTGCGGGCACCACCCCCTCCCTGCTGTGAAATTGACACACTTCTTGCTGTTTTTGTATTGTATATTTCAGAGTCTTTCCAGTATCAAACGCTGTGGCAACAATTCAAGGAATTGGGCTTATTAATTATTTGGACCCCTCTCTAAGTGGATCCAATAGATCTTTACAAGATAGATGAATTGCACAGCAGTAGCCCAAAGGGTCAGCAG
Organism: Dipodomys ordii; assembly: GCF_000151885.1. Classification (NCBI taxonomy): domain Eukaryota; kingdom Metazoa; phylum Chordata; class Mammalia; order Rodentia; family Heteromyidae; genus Dipodomys; species Dipodomys ordii. The sequence goes on along the minus strand of NW_012267377.1, from coordinate 809,136 downwards.
ATAAGATTGTCTGGTTATTCCAAAAGATGAAAAACACATATGAAATAAGTGATGAAAAATTAAGTAAGTTACCTGACAGCCCAGATGTAGAAAGCTGGGGAGGGTGGTTTCATTTGGGTAGAATCCCACCTACATGGCCATGAGTGGGATACAGGTGTGACTGTCCCAGCCCTGCTGGGTTGTATAGAAATGATCTGTTAGGATACATCACTTTCATTGAAGTCTGGACTCTACACAGGAGAAATACATGTCATAGTGCAAATTATTTGATACTATAATTGTGTTTGTTAAAAGAATGAGCTGCTTTCCCTCCTCCTTTCTGGTTTGAATGATGGTCAGATGAGAAACGGATCTAGCCAGGTGGCTCATGCTTAGAATCCAGCTATTCAGGAAGCTGAGATCTGAGAATCAAAGCTCAAAACCAGCCCACCCAGGAAAGTCGGGAGGACTCTTATCTCCAAGTAACACCAAAAAATCTGGAGGTGGAGATGTGGCTCAAATGATAGAACAGCTGGGTAGGTGGCTCAGTGGTAGAGCACTTGCCTTGCATGCATGAGGCCCTGGGTTCGATTCCTCAGCACCATATAAGCAAACAAACAAACAAACATACAGATGTCCCTTGGGAAAGATAAGGCTGTACCCCAATAAGCACATTGTCATTTGAAAATGTCATGGCTTGAAATGTCCTAGGTACCTCAACCTACTGAACATCAGAACTGAGCTATTCAGCACCCTGTAGTGTCAGTTGGTCACCAGGGTCACTGTTGTGATCATGTGGCTGCCTGGCAATGTTGGATCACTGAAATACTGGCATCCAAAAAAAGCATGGCTCTGTCCACTGCCAGTGTAGGAAGAGACCCAAGTTCAAAACTTGGAGCATGACTTCTATTTGAATACGTGCTGATTTAAAAAATTATAACAATGTGGCTCCTATCATCACTTGCTAAACGTAAGTTTCAAGTGATTTTTTTTCCTGTGATGAAATGAAATCCAGAATTCTAAATGAATCCAGAATTCTAAAGCTGAATTCTGTCCAGAAAAAATGCACAGTATCTGTAGCTTTTCACTTTTCTTAAATGTATATGATTTCTTTCTCATTAAGTTATATCAGATGACATTTCAGTGATGCTCTAACTTGCAGTGATATGTCGCAATTTTCCATGAGTCCCCAGAAAGCATCAGGTTGATGGTCCAGAGTTGTTTATAGAACTCAGTCATGCATACAACCCACATTCTCAACCTGGGAATTTATCATGTGTGAAAGACAGCTTGGAAAAATTAAAACAAAAGAAAGCATTTAAAATAATCTTGGGCTGGGAAGGTGGCTCAGAGGTAGAGTGCTTGCCTTGCATGCATGAGGCTCTGGGTTCGATTCCTTAGCACTACATAAGCAGAAAAAGCTGGAGGTGGCGCTGTGGCTCAAGTGGCAGTGTTAGCCTTGAGCTGAAGAGCTGAGGGGCAGTGCCCAGGCCCAGAGTTCAGGCCCCATGACCGACCAAAAAAAAAATCTTGCTTAGGATTACCAGAATGCAAACTGAGCTACAGGATTTTTTGATCTTAAGTAATCTGTAACATGACCCACCAATGGGACCTTCTGTGATCTGTAGAATTCATACCACAACACTTTGTGCCACCTGCAGGGTCATCCTTCCTGGAGACTTCTGATGTCACAGGCCAGCATCCCTCATTAACCCATCACCAGTGACCTCAAGTCATATGTTCAGTCCAGCAAGTGATCCATATACATCTTACCAAAGGTCAAATATAGTCCATCTCGAAAGAGAAGGTCAAGAGTTACAGCCATCACATACTAGGTAGTTGAGTAAAGATCAGTCACTATCTGGAAGCCATTTGGGTCCTTCTATCTCATAGGTATCTGACTTTAAGAGCTCATCTGTCTCTTTTTTGAGCTCTGGGATGAATCAAAGTATAATTGGTGGACACCAGTGCCACATCATCAGGCCAAACTCCATGTTTAGTTTCTTGGATTCAAAGGTAGGAGACAGAGATTTAGATGTATCTTCTACATGTGGATATCCAGTTTTTCCAATACACCTTGTTAAACTAGAATATCTTTTCCAGTATATGTTTTTGGTACCTTTGTCAAAAGATACCACATCTGTAACTGTGTGGACTTACTTTTGGGTCTTTTTATTCCATACTATTGGTTTATGTGACTGTTTATGTGCCAGGACCATTATGACCATGTCTACATCCTTACTTTCATTTTGTCCAAAGATCAACTCAAAATAAATCAAAGACTTTCATGGAAGACCTCAAATGTTGAAACTATTAGAGGAAAACACAGGGAAAACATTTCAAGATTTGGGTATAGGCAATGACTCTCAGAATGTAAGAGTAAGGATTGAAATATTGATTGGCATCCAATTAAAAGGCTTCTGCATAGTAAGAGAAATAGTCAAGAGAGTGAAGAGGTAGCCTGCCGAAGGGGAGAAAATCTTTGCCAGCTATACTTTCAATAGAAATTTATATACAGTGTAATAAAGAATTGTAAAAAAATTAAACACCAAAGGAACAAATAATCCACTAAACAAACAGGCAAAGATGAACTGAATCAATACTTTCATTTGAAGTACAAATGGCCAATAAATAAATATGTAGAAAAAACATTCAATGTCTTTAGCCATCCAGCAAATGCAAAATTAAAACTACACTGAGATTTCAACGCATCCCTGTCAGAATGGCTATGAAGAAAACAAACATTAACAAATGTTGGTGAGGATATGGGGAAAATGGAACCATGATACATTGCTGCTTGGGATGTAAATGAGTTCAGAAACAATGGAAATAAAAAAATTAAAAATAGAACTTTCATAGAATCCAGCTATATGATCTCTGGGTCTATAGTTGGAAAGAACAAAAGTTCTTACTAAGGAGACACCTTGCAGTTCTACATTTATCAGTTCCTTACTCATAAAAATCAAGTTGAGAAATCAGCCTAGGTACCCATGAAGTGATGAATGAATAAAGAAAATATGATATATATGCACGATGGAATGACATCATTTACAGGAAAATGGATGGAACTGGAACACATGTTAAATCAAATAAGCCAGTCTCCCAAAGAAAAGTGTCACCTATTTTCTTTCATATATGGAATATGGAGGTCTCAGAGAGGACTTGAAATTAAAAGGGAGCTATAAGGAAGCAAAAAGGGAACAGAAAGAGGAAGAAAGGGAATAAGAAAGGGTATTTAGGTCTTTCTATTTCTTTACAAATGGTACAATATCTTTCTAATGGATGAATAAAATTTCATTATATATGTGTGTAATACACATATACATTTATGTACATATGCACATACACACATATACATGTATATGTATGTATATATGTATGAACCTATGTATATATGTATATGTGTGTATGTATGTATATATATATATATATATATATTAATCCATTTGAGAGGCATCTGGCTGATTTCATACCATGGCTATTCACTATGGTGAATAGTGCTATAATAAACATGGTTGTGCTGGTGGCTTTACTGTATCCTGGTTTGTAATCTTTTGGGGAAAAGCCCAGTTGTGGAATTTCTGAGTTATGGGATAGTTCTATGTCTACTTCTTTTTTTTTTTTTTACTGTGAAATACCGTACAGAGGGGTTACAATTACATGGGCAGGATAATGAGTACATTTCTTATCAAGCATTGTTGCCTCCTCCTTTGTTTCCCCTTCCCATCCCTTCCCATCCCCTCCCCACCCCACCTCCACACTGCTTTCCAGACTGGTTGAGAAGTTAGCATTCCTACCAACAGTGGAAACTAGATTTAGCTTATAAACTCATAAGTAAATCCATTGAGTGGTATGCAAATGTATTCAAATGTATACTTTAACTGAAATATGGTATAACCAAGAAAGAACTCAAATAGTGTAATTCTTTAGAAAGGCAAAATCAAAGCTTAGCAAAATGAAACAAACAAACAAAAAAAACCAACCAGGAAACAAGTACTTGAAAGGGGAGGGGGCTAAGGGGAAAGGAGTAGACAAAGGATAAGGAAAAGAGGTCAAGAATTCAACATATATCTTACAAAATTAAGAAGAGTGAGGGAAGCCGGGTGCTAGGTGGCTCACATCTGTCATCCTAGCTACTCAGGAGGCTGAGATCTTAGGATCACAGTTCAAAGCCAGCCCAGGAAGGAAAGTCCAGGCAACCTCCAATTAACCACCAGAAAGCCAGCCCAGGAAGGAAAGTCCAGGCAACCTCCAATTAACCACCAGAAAACCAGATCTGGCTCTGTGGCTCAAAAGGTAGAGTGCTAGCCTTGACAGCACCCAGGCCCAAAGTTCAAGCCCCACAACCAACAACAACAAAAGAAGAGTGAGAGAAGGTGGGTAGGGGAAATATGGGTGAGAATATTGAAAGGGTAACATTGATCAAGATATATTGTATTCATAAATTGCTTTGTTACATGAAAACTCCTTTGTACAACTACCTAAAGATAATAATTTAAAAAAGAGAGAAAGGGTAGCTGGGTCCAGTGGCTCAAACTGGTAATCCTAGGTATCTGGGAGGCAGATACAACAAGATTGCAACTCACAGCTGGCCCAAGCACAGACACTTGCAAGACTCCATCTCCACCTATGACTAGGCTTGTTAGGGCACGCCTGTTATCACAACTATGGGCATAATGACTAAGCACAGAAGTGCACATGTCAATTTTATACACAGAGGAAGCATAAGTAGGAGGATCAAAGTCCAGGCCAGCACAGGAATATTTTCAAGACCCTATCTCAAAAAATAACCAAGGCAAAAAGGGCTTGTGGTATGGTTCAAGTGGAGAGTACCTGCCTTGTAAGCATGAGACTCTGAGTTCAATCTCCAGTACTATACGATACTCAAGAAAGAAACATGGTTAATAGAGGGGCAAATATAATCACAGTATGTCATGTATGGAAAATTATCACAGTCTATTATATGCACACATGGAAATGTCACTATGAAATATAGAAAAAGATTCAAAGGTAAGATAGGCTTTTCTTTTCCTTCTTTTTAACCAAAAAGAAATTAACTTTGTTCTGTGGCAGACCACTTACTACCTCACATTTTTTTGGGTCTAAATGGGAAAAGAAGAGTGTAGGTTATTTGGTTTTTGTTGTTGTTGTTGTTTTGTTTTTTTGTCAGTCCTGGAGCTTGAACTCGGGGCCAGAGCACTGCCCCTGAACCACTTTGTGCTCAAGGTTAGCACTCTACCACCTGAGCCACATGGACTTTCTTCTCTGGGCTGGCTTTGGACCAGGATCCTTAGATCTCAGCCTCCTGAGGAGCTAGGATTACAGGCATGAGCCACTGGTGCCCAGCATGAGTTTGTATTTGTTTAGCTTCGTTTCTCCTTTTCTTCGGTGAATTGTCAAGTATGGTTGGCTCTCCATATTTTATGTTCTAAATCTGGAGGTTCAACCAATTGTAAGTGGAAAAAAATATTTTTAATGTGTCTGTACTGAATTCTCTTCCTTTTTTCCCTTCTCCACCCTCCATTGCCGCTTCATACTTGCTCAACTTATTACTTAGCTGATGCTCTACCACTTGAGATTTGGCTGGCTATTTTGAAGAAGAGGTCTCATAATCTTTTCTGCTATGGCTGGTTTTGAATTGTGGTCCTCCAATTCTCAGCCACCTGAGTCGCTAGGATGACAGGTGTGAGCCATTGGTGTCTAGCCTCCCTTTTCTTTTCATTAGTCCCTAACTAGTACAGTATGACAAGTACATCACATTTACATTGTTTTCAGCATTAAATGACTTGAAGTATATGAGAGAATGTGTGTGCATACTATGTATATGCTATGCATATTGAATATGCATTTAGGGGACATGAGCACCGCACCTTTATCAGGAAAGATTACATACAATGCATCTTGCTGACAATTTGTCTGGGAAAATGTATTTTACTGCTTCTAGTTGTCAAGGACTTATTGAGTCAGAATATAAAGCAAGGCATTTGTGGTGTTGTGGTTGTGGGGTTGTGAAGGGACACTACCTCCTTCTAGTGAGATGTTCAGATTGACCACAAGTCCCACAGTTTAAATACAGGCACTGTTTGTTTCCTGTCACTCATTCATTTACCTTTTTCTTTTTAAACTTATTTAATGATAAGTTCTATGAACGGACTCCTAATTTGAATATTCAAAATGTTTTTGCATATTAGATTTCTTTCTCTTTGGCTTTTCATACCCATGGCTCCACCCTTGTGGAGACTCAGCTGTTTCTCCCAAGTCTTCCCTGATCACATGGCCACACTGGCATCATCCTTTCCAGTTTCCCGAGGGACCATACAATTTGCTCCTTGGAGTTGTGACCAAAGGGATGTCATTATTCATTGAAGTGAACAGGACATTAGGCTTTAGAAGAAACTAGAGTCAAGTTAAGTTGGAAAGGTTAATCTTGGTCTTAACATGCTGCAAGTAGAATGCCACACTTGGCTGCTACACAACATTGGACCAAGGAGTTGGTCCACCCAACTCTTTGTGTCCATGGCCATATACAGCCCCTTAAGCCCACCAGTGTCCAGGAAGAAATGAACCCATTTACCATAGCTAACTGGGCATCCAAGGGGATAATCGTTTTATTCTGTTTAGAAAAGGAAGGCAAAGGAAGAGCGAGGCAACAACACAACAGAAAAGAATGAAGGAAGGAAAACGAATTCAAGGGGAGTAGCGACGGGCCCCCAGTGGCCTCATTATACGAATAGACTACAGATAACTCCACCGTTCCACCACAGTGCTTCATAAATTCTGTTATCTTGTTAGAACTGTCAGAAGCATGCTGACCTCACTTCCTCCATTAACGAGCTCACCCTCTTTGGATGGGAGATTCTTTGTGAACACACAGCTCAGAAACCCCCCCTCATAAACATCTTGTCAGCCTTGTAATTCTGGAAGGAACAAACTTTATGCCAAGGGGAGGCCATCACCTCTGAAGCCAGCTGAACAGTTGAAGCTACTGCTGAGAGGTGACTGGCCTGAGAACAAGTGGGCAGAGGGTGGTCACAAATACTAGGACTGTGAAGCCATTGAAAGCAAAGTTGAATCCCTGCCTTCCCAGAAAGGTGTCAGAGAGAGATTGGTGGCTGTGCACACAACAACTAGGATTCCTTTTATTTGCCTGGGTGTTTCCTGTCTTCAGCAAGGCAGAGGGTGATTCAGGTTCACCGAGGTGCTACCTACAGAAAGGGATGCTGCGTGCAGAGCCTGCTCTGAGCTTTTTGGTCTTTTGTTTCTGAGAAGCTCTGCACCACTCCATCCGCTCCCACCAGCTCCCTCTCCTAATCGGATCCTCTTATTTCAGGCTAGATGAAGAAAATAGCTTTACATTCCCAGTGATCCAGGATGGATTAAATGGTCAGAAATTGCATTTCTGCTTCTAGGAGACAGAGTTTGTGCTAGAATCTCCCGGACAGTCATGAAAAAGAATCTCGACTCTATAAAGGCCAGAAAAACTCCCCATGGTCAACTTATGCACCCGGCGAGCTCCATAAAGTTGCTCTGGCTGGCTAGACTGGGTTTTAGTGTCTCAAGACAAACTGCGCCAAATTATATATAAAAACAAAGCATCCCGAATGCCAACGAGGACCTTATCTCTTATTCCTAAGGTGTTTCCCTCTTGCTCCCTAGCCAGCCACTTCTCACCCCTGTTGATTTATGCTTTCTCCGTGGACAGCAAAGGTGGACTGAACACAGATTGTTTAGTGCTTATCCTGGTACCTTGGGCAGATAATGAAAACAGCTCAGAGGCCTGGACTTGCTGCCCTTCTTTTCGTGTAATAATAGCCCCGAAAACCCTGCACAGTACATGCCATAATCAGCGCTCATGGAAGGCAATGGATTCATCAAAATTCATTGGATGCATTTTGGGGTGGGTAGGGGTGGCATGAGAGAAGGTGGGCTCTGAGCTCACCTTTACTCTTCCTGTTTTCCATCAAGGTGTGGAGGCTCGTCAGTTATTTCCACTTGCTATTTTGGTCGGTCACATAAAAAATAACCCTGACAATTCGGAATTGCATGTATAAACCATTTTATGGCTGTTGGTCTTCTTGTTGCTCTCACCTCTCTTTCTGAGCTTTCCCTCCTCCCTCTTCTGAGTATCTCATATTTTCTCCTCTCTGCTCTATCCAACATAAACATTTATCTTCTCGGACCATGTATTCAAAAAAAAAAAAGGTAAAGGGAATAGTAAAAATACTGAACCAAATGTGAGTGGCAACGCCATAATTCTTTATGAAGTAGCAGGTAAGATTGATTGTCAAGGGTCAAAAGGCTAGGTCAAACTCTGCTCATTCGTCAGCTGAATGTCATTTTTGTTTTCCCTGTCACCAGATAGCTTTAAAAAAATTGCAACTCCTTCCTCATTATCTGAGACTTGGGTCCTTTTCTGCCATCCAGTATTAATGAAACCCTGCTTCAAGCCTGCCCCCTCATCTTCTGAGCTTCTTCTTCCTTTCTTAACCATTACCGAGAAAGCACCATTTCAAAGGCCATTTTTCTCTCACAGCTGCACTGAGAGATTGCCACTAGAGTGAGAATGATTTGAAAACACAGGCAAGGTAGAAACGTTTGGATGAACAAAGATGTAATTAAATCATGGCAGGTGTAAACCTTTGTGTCCCACGTAATTGGATGGTGGTGAGATCCTTGCATCTCATAAAGAACAAAACAGAATGAGAAGCAATATCTGGAAACCATCTAAAATCATGTGTCATAAATGAAGAAAAAAGTCCCTCTTATATAATTACAGTGGGTCACAACTGCAGAATACAAGACTGAAAATAATGCATTGATTTCTCTGGGTGTCTCACATGCTGTCCATCGCAGGTCAAATGTAGGTTAACACTACCAAATCATTTCACCTCCAGAAGACTCATTTAATTAGCTTATGTTTAATTTATTCTAAACTGAAGGAGAATGATGATTAGTCGGATGGGAATTAATGTATGGGTTTTTGAGCATAGATCTGTCAAATGCTGTAAGTTATCAGCTAATAGGAGGAACTCGTGAAATATAGATTTCTATCCATTGCTAGATAATAGTGTAAAGTTTAAACCATCAGCAAAGGAGGATGAGTGTCTTAGTTTTCTTTCCCTGAGCTGTTTCCTCCTCCTGTCTTCTTTCCCTGGATATAGTTAGTGCCAAGACTTGAACCAATGTGAATTGATAAATCTACATTAGCAGTGACATTATTTGAACAAATTGTCTAATCTTCTCATGTTATATGTATTTGTGATTTTCATTAGCCCATCTCTTCCTATTGGTCAGCAATGATATGGTGTGACTCAAGTCTTTTATGGCCCACTGAGTTCCTTTTTATTTCTCTTTCATGACTATATACTTGCAGCTCCTAAGGGAAGTCATGCACAGAAAATCCTGCCGGGCATTTCTGGCCATTGCAAAGAGAAGGTGCTTGTGGAGCTCCAAGATCAACCCAGAATCTTCTGTGGAGGAAAAATAATGAGGATAATTTTAAAAAATCCTCAAGAATATCCTAGTCTCATTTCAAGTTACTCAGAACTGGTGATTAGCTTTTACTAGAGTGTCCCTTTGTTTTATAATACAATATGTTTGGTTCTTGAAATCTAGTATTTGTAAGTGCTCACTGGGCTTGGCTTGAAGACCTCGATTGCAATGGACAGGATGGAATGTAAGAGCTAAAAGCATGGAGAACAACCTAAGTACCAGCGGCTCATGTCTGTAATCCTGGTTACTCAGAAGGCAGGAAAATCTGTGAGACTTTATCTCCACTTAACCAACAAGCCAGAAGTGGAGCTATGGCTCAAATGATAGAGTGCCATCCTTGAGTGAAAAAGCCAAGTAAGAGTACAAGTCCCTGAGTTCAAGCCTCATGACAAGTATGCATGCACACACATGCACTTTTCATTCCTCTCTTTAGATGGTGTTTAATTTATAATTTCTAATAAGGAGGAATGGCTTTATTTTGTGTTGCTCTGATTCTTATGTCTATTGCTTTTTAGGGGGTATCACTTGGTCATCATTTTGGTGGTGAGTACGGGAAGTCTGTGTCCATATTGTTTGGCAAAGACAATTCAGTAGCAACTCTGCTCCTACTGCTGACAGCAAATGTGAGAGGTACATTCCAGAGATAACATAAAAAGCCCCATGAGAATTCACCTCAACTACAAATCACAATGGAGATACAATGTCTCTGACTGCAACTGACCTAGATTCTGTACTGTGTGGCTTGGGATATTTGTTCTAATGGACTATCAAAGCCAAGGCCAACAATTACAAAACATAAATTCTGATTATTGACAAAAACTGTTAAACATCGACTGGATATGTTACTTTTAGCAGACCATTGCAATGCTGCTGAATGATCAGTAGCCCACTGGAACTACAAACAGCCCAAGGATTGAGTCATGATAGATAGCACATTGGTGAAATACAACAGCTAGTATTATATCCATTGGGTAAAAATGCTAAAAAAAAAAAAAAACCCACTAAACCTCAAACCAAAACTGGCTGTGTGTGTGTGTGTGTGTGTGTGTGTGTGTGTGTGTGTGTGTGTGCTATTCCCAGGGCTTGAACTCATAGCCTGTGTGCTGTCTCTTCTTTAGCTTAAGGCTAGTACTCTATCACTTGAGCTAGAGCTCCACTTCTGTTTTTTTTTTTTTTGCGGGGGGGAACAGTTAACTGGAGATAAGAGTCTCATGGATGTTCTTGCCTGGCTGGCTTTGAACTGTGCTCCTCAGATCTCAGCCTCCTGAGTAGCTAAGGTTAAAGGCATGAGCCCTCTGACATCTGGCAAAATTGGCATATTTTAAGGTGAGTATCCAAGGGGAAAAGTATGTGAAGTTCTACATTTAGGTAAAACAGAACAATGCAGCCATAAGATCAGGGAAACTTGGTTTATAGCAATGTATAGGACACAAAAGATTTTTTTAGTCGATTATATGTCATTGGACAAGGCTGTAAGATGGTCATGTGGGGGTGTGGCTTTATGACTACATTGGAGTCCACACTGAGATACACCATCTATTCTGGGCCTGTGCAAGTACCTGGATTGAGTCATTCAGGCCAAGCAGGACCTATGGCTAGACAGAATGTGGCATCTACCAGAGGCAGCTGGAGGTTTGAACCAAGGCAAGGAGATTATAAGGAAAATGATGAACCCAACAAGGAGATCTGAATGCTCAAGGAAATAATGGTGGTAGAGCCTTTAAGGGTCAGGGCTTACTGGGAAGAGGTCTGGTCATCAAGGGTGCCACATTCATAAGTATTTAATACTTGTTTCTTGGGAGTGAATCACCTCTTCCAAGACCAAGTTGATATAGAGTAAGATATTGTAAAGTAAAGGCGCCCTAAAGTCTTGGTGCCTTTGATGTACATTGAAGTAACTTGAAGCCAAACAGATTCATATCCCTAATCTTGGTCTTTCAGCCTTCAAAACTTCCAAGCTAAGGAGACCTCTGTACCTAGCCTCAACTACTTTGTTATAGACACAACAAAATAGACTGTCAAAATAGCCAGTAAGGCCTGGCACTGGTAGCATGCCTGTAAGCCTAGCTACTGAGGAGGCTGAGATCTGAGGATTACAGTTCAAAGCTAGCCCAGACAGGAAAGTCTGTGAGACTCTGATCTCCAATTAACACAGAAAAAAAAAAAACTGGAAGTTGAGCCGTCACTCAAGCGGTAGAGTGCTAGCCTTGAGCAAAAAGGAGCTCAGGGATAGCTTCCAAGTCCCAGGACTGGAAAAATAATAGCCAGTAAATATTATAATTATTTGCCTCATTATGATTTTCAAGAAGAAAAAGACACCAATATTTCCTGAGTTTCTGTTATTTATGTCTCTCATATGCATAAACATATTAGCCTACTTTTCTTTGCCCTCCAGGATAGACATTGCCATACTCCTGTTATAGGTGAGAACTTTGAGGTACAGAGAGGTGAGATGATTTGCCAAGAGAAAAGGTAGAGCTGATCTTTGAACTCAAGACTGTTTCTATGCAAAGATACAGCATCTTGTTGCCTTGGAGAATTCATGGGATTGTTAACATTCTCTCACACAATTTATACCTTTTACTATAATGGAAAGAAGATTAAGCAATTAAAAACAATGCAAAAGAAAAGATCATTCAAAAGCCAGATTTTTAATTACCTTGAAGTGCTTAAAATGTAACTGCTCTTTGGTCTTATTTAACAAATTGTGGTCATTACTGTGAGGTAAGCCCCTTCTACTTACTTTGAATCCAGAACTTCATCAGAAATCCCCTCTCCATACAGGTCTTTGTTCTTTTGTTTTTCTGTTTTTGTCAGCCAAGGGGCTTGAACTCAGGGCCTGTGTACGGTACCTGAGCTTTTTTGCTAAAGGCTAGTGTTCTACCATGTTGAACCACAAGGCCACTTCCCATTTTCTGGAGGTTAATTGGAGAGTCTCATGAGGACTTCTCTGAGGACTGTGATCCTCAGATCTCAGCCTCCTGAGCAGCCAAGATGACAGGCCTGAGCCACCAGTGCTCAGCTTTCCTGACAGGTCTTATATGGGTTCAATTAATAAACATGGACACTAGTGAGCCCCTTTGAATCCCTGCTGTATGCAGAGTGTAGGTGTGCCTTTTGTGATCACCTCATGGCTATGCTCACAAATCACCTGGGGAATCTTAGGGAAATATGACTTTTGACTTAGTGAATCTGAGCTGGAGTTGAAAGCCTCCATTTAACTGGTGATTAGAAAGCACAAGACTTCTGGGAACCAAATAATGACCATAAACAGGTATGATGTAGATCATTGGATGATGAGCCCTATTTCTCTCTGTCTGTCTGTCTCTCTCTCTTTTTATGGGTATTATGGAATCTGGATGTGAAAGTCAAGGACAAACATGTTTAAAAGGGAATAGATGCTGAATAGGAGAGCAGACAGAACGCACCTCCAAAGCTAACACTTGTACAGTGTTCTGAGCTCATGAATATATCTAGTTTTCAAATAAACTCAGTGATGTGGACTTTCCCCATTTTCCAGAGGGAGACTAAGACACAGAGGAATCGGGGAACCCAGCAAGTACAAAGCTAGACTTCGGTCTCATGTGCTGTGCATGAGAGGAGAGACAGAAATCCAGTAGGTTGAGAAGGTCTCAGAACCTATATATCACTCTCAGAACTTGTCTTGCTCACACTTTTCTTCAGCTGTTTGGAGAGCTGTGGGTTTATTTTGTGTCTATTTAAATGACTGCCTACAAACACTGCCTGTTGGGCTACTGGTCTTAGACCATGCCCTGTAAGAAGAGCTGCTGTGGACATACGGATGCCCTGTGCTCATTCTTCTTAGAATAGATTCCATCAGATGACTAAAGAAGAGAAGCCTTCAGGACAGCAGGCTGGCTTGATGACCTTTAAGTTAGGAGTTCCCCAACCTCCATATCACTCTTCCCTCAGGATGCACTTTGGAAAATGCAGTTGTAGACACATGAGTCAGAACCCCTGAGTGAAAGTTCCAGAAAAGTAGATTTCAACATATTCTAAGTGTGCACCCTGCCCTAAACAATGATGTCTCTATCACAAGCAATGCCCAAGGAGGGCCTAGCCTATTTGAGTGAAAGCCGAGCCCAATCTGGAAAGACATGCCACTTAACAGAACATGTGGCTGATGTTAGGAAGCCACTTGAAGTTTACATGGTCTTGTTGACTTTCCCTTACCTTGACAGCACAATGGAACTCTACTGTAGTTACTCAAATGGTGACATCAGGAAGTGATGTGATAAAAAGTGAATACGAGTAATCAAATTATTTAAGATTTACTGCTGAGCCGAGATGTTTTCTCCATACAAGCCATATATACTCCAAATCATTTGCACCTCATTTCTGTTACAAAATAGCTTTATAATCCTTTCATCACTCAGTGCCATCTCTATGTCGAAGCTGGCTAGGTGAGCACCCCTATAAATTATGATTTCAGGTTCCCTCCCCAGTGCCTTTGTCACAGATAAATTTCCGTGGCTCTCTGGTGGCTGAAGTTCTGTTTCTAAAAAAAAAAAGCCATACAGCCAGCTGGAGAATGGCTTCCATACAAGAGCTAGTGGGAACACTGACATATTCATTCATTCATTCATTCATTCATTCATTCATGCATGCATGCATTCACTTATTCTCCCCATCCATCAGCCTTTTTGGAGAATCAAATGTGCTCTGTGGTAGAGACACAGAGTTATCTGCTTCTTCCCACAAGGGAGAGGCTGACCCAGTGCTGAGATGATGGGCAGTTCTGAAAGCAGGCATGGCTCAGGGGATGAGAAGGGAGGTGCCAGTAGCAGGAAAGCTGTTCAGGAGAACACGGAGTTGCTGGGGATGGTAAAACTTCAGCATCTCTTAGGACTCAAGGCAGGCTTGTCCCCTGTGGCATTTCATACAATTCCAACCCAGTCCCCTGGTTGATTCAGGTTTTTTTTTTTTATCTAACTCATATCATTGAAAAAAAAAATCAAGAATCAGGAGAGTGCTTCAGTTGTGCAAAATGTTAAGATGTGTACATTTGACAATCAAGTTATAGAAACATTGGACAGCTATTGGATTCTGCACAAATACCAGGTTTTATTAATTTGTGTGTGTGTGGGGGTACGGGATTTGAAATTGAAATCAGTGTCTGGGTGCTTCCCCCTCCCCCTCAGCTAGCACTCTTATCACTTGACTCACAGCTCCACTTCTGGCTTTTTTGGTGGTTAATTGAAGAGGAGTCTCACGACCTTTTCTGCCTGGGCTGGCTTAGAACTGTGCTCTTCAGATCTCAGCCTCCTGAGTAGCTAGGTTTATAAGCATAAGCCACTGGTATCCACTTCAAGTATCAGGATTTTTAATAAAAGCAACGGGCATGTCTGTATTCCCAAGTAGGACTTCCTAACCTTGTGCTACTGGCTAGGGACCCACGCCATGCATTTAATGAGCTGCTTGGTTAGAGGATTTGTTGGCCATAAAATGGGGGCTGGACTGATACTGTGCTATACCTGGTGTGATGGATTTGGTGGCCATACAGCTTGGGTTTCTGGAATGATGTTGGCAAATTACCTGTTTATTAATCCATATACCACACACAAAATCAGCATCAGCATCAGAGTTTTCAGTTGGAAATGTGGTATCTGCGGAGAGGGGGCAGGGTCTTAGAGGAGGCAGAAGAAGAGTTAAAATCTTCCCATGAACAAAATCCAGTAAGTATAGCTATAACAGATTAGAAAAATGATTGATTTAAGATCTGAATACTTAGAGGTGAAATGCAGGCTTCACCACCACTCTCCGATGACTAACTCCAATGACTGGAACAGCCTCATTTTCCTTCTCTGTAACATGGGATGCTCTCCCCGCCCTTCCAACTAAGGGAGAGTATACACTGAGGGCTTGAGAGTGATGCAGAGATCCAATAGCTCCACTGGGCCCAGAAGGAGTCAAACTTCTAGCCTTCTGTTCATTCCACTAAGCTTGGGCTGTTGAGAGCAACCCCTTGTGTTGGGGGTACATTACCCTGGGGTCTTATATACTCAGGGGGTGGAGGAGGTGGCCTCTGAATTTAACCATCCTGCCTGAATTTAACCAAGTGATAAATAAGAGCCGTTTTTTTGGTCTTCCTTGAATGGCACGGAGAAATGCAAACCTGTTATGATATTAATGTCAAACACATTAAAATGCCCAACAGAAAATATTTGAAAGGTAGCACATAGAAAAGAGACATGGCTTTTTCCAAAGGATATCATCTCTTTTTCCCACTCTGAAAGCAATATTGTTATTTTTTTTTAAAGAACAAAGATCAAATTAAATGTTCAGCACTCCAACATGCTGTCGCCACGTATGTCAGTATATTTATGAACAATTTATAATTTGAACTGTTTTCCAGACAGCTGGTCATATGTACAGTAAAACAGTCATAATAACCTGTCAGGAAACATTTCCTAGAGCACATTCACTGGAGGAAATACGGGTGAACGGGGTGCCCTTTTCCAACCCCACCAGATCCCTTTATCTTGTGAGACGCTTGCCACCCAAGTTGAAAACCCCACAGAGAACGTAGAAATGACAGGAAGCCTAAAGTAGGTAGATTGAGGTTCAGTCATATGCCTAAATGGGAAGCAAGACTCTATCCCCCCAAAAGTAACCAGTGCAAAAAAGGCTATAGGTATGGCTCACATGTTAGAGCATTAGCTTAGTAAGCATGAGGTCCTGAGTTCTAACCTCCACTACTGCCATTGAGAAAGAGAGAAAGAGAGAGAGAGAAAAAGAGAGACTTCTAGTACTATTAATACACATAGAGAAAGAGACAGAGAGAGCGAGAGAACATGTATACCTGTGTGTTTCCTGCAAAAATATCATATTTTCATACTTTCCCCTGTTATTTTCCATTCTTTTATTCTCAAAAATGTTTATAGTTTGCTTGGAGCCATTTCATCTTTCCTATGAAGGAATTCTGGAGGGAGATCAGTGGTTCTAACTTTCTCACTGCTTGTTGTTTAACTAGAGTTGAGTTACTGCTTGTTCAATAAATACAACCCAAGTGCTAAATCCTCCCCTATTTGTTATAGAAGGCAAGAGTTTGGGGAAGAAGAGATATAATGTCAATGAGTAAATCAACTTTACTTAAGGATAGTCTTCTTTTTCTATAAAGGAAGTCTTTGTGAAAATATTTAATTATGGGTCCCAAAGTACAACATAGCCAATTGACTAGTTATTTTTTTCCTTGTTGCTAGTGTAGATTTAAATTTAACAAATACTTGAGGATCTGGATCTTGAAATTTAATTTTAAAGAATTCCCGGTGATGCAATACTTAGTGTATTATTTCCACATAGCTCTCAAGTCAATCAAAAAGTTCTTTTCAACTTGTCAGGTCAAGCTAACTAAGTGGTGGATTTTATTCAGCAAATATTTAGCTATTGGGCCGTTATGATGTCTCTGACTCTGAAGGCAGCCTTTGGATTCATTGAGAATAAAACAAGACCTGGTTTTTAAGGGTTGGCAGAGAAAGAAGACAGGAGGGCTCCCCAGCATAGCAGGAGGAGGCTGGACAGTGCGGGCTGGGGTAATTACAGCAGTAAAGGGAACATCAGCCTGCCCCCCAAATCCCTCTGTGGGAGCTTCCAGGGGGGTGAATTGATTCATTCTTCATAAATTTCGATTTGGTTTTATGTCTCATCTCTGTGTGAACAACTAGTAAGTGCTATGTTTTCTCAAAACAGCAGAAGAGTCTCTTTGGTATCTCCAGATTGCCCGTCCCTCCCCCCCACCACTCCAGTTTTCTACAAGGTCATCAACATATTTAAATTTATCTCTAATTCTAACACTGAAATGGTTTTCAGAAGCTCTTGCTTTTCATAATCCCATCTAATAACAACACCCAATCCTCCCTCTCTCCTTCCTCCCTCCCCCCTCACCTCTCTCTCTCTCTCTCTCTCTCTCTCTCTCACACACACACACACACACACACACACACACACACACACACATACACTCATATACTCTAGTTCCTTATCTTCTTTGTAACCTTTTAGATCCAGTGGTACCCAGTCTCCCACTAGGTCAGAAATCATCAGATCTCCTGGTTTTGTTTTGTTTTTCCCTTCCCTACCAAATTGGTTTTGCTGAAAACATTTCCATTTCCAGGATTTTTTAGTTTAGTTTTTTTTTTAAGAAGAAGAAGAAATAAATGGAATAACTGGTTGAACTGCTTCTGGATGTCTCACCCCACATTACAGCAAATTATCCCTCCTGGCAGAGATAATGTTGGAAAATGAGCATTTAGGCATGTTACTGATGGAAAGTTGTGGCCCACGGAGCAGGTTTCCTGAGCCACCAGAGGGGACTTTTGCAAAGCTCATGCAGCTGCACTAATCTCCTGCTCCCCATGGCTCCCACAGCTGCCACGGACACTTTTACAGGCACAGTGCCAGGCCGCGGGCATCCTGTAATTTCTTGGCCGTGGAGACTACTGCCTGGTCAGAAGGGTTATTTGTTTCCCTGATTGAACAAGGCTTGTACTTGTATTTCCTTTGTTTAAAACAAAACAAACAAACAAAAACCCCCAAAGCCAACCTAGAAAAATTTCCTCTTGCTATTCCTTTCGATGTAGGGTTAGCAGCTACTCACCTAGGCGACTGAGCCCAAGAGCAACTAGAGATGATGCATGAGAGCATGACAAGGTTGGGTTCCAATAAAACTTTATTGCTGGACACTGCAGTCTGCATCACATGTAATATTCACGGGTCATGAAAGACAGTTTTGAGGTTTTTAAACTTTTAAAAATGTAAAAGAAACTATTCTTAGTTTGCAGGTATACACGAGCAGGTGGTGGGTTGGTCCGTTCCACCCACTGTAATTGGCCGATAAACAGAAATGGATATCTTGCCCAGGTGGTCTTGGGGCCATTCTGGACTCCAGCTGAACAAGATTGCTTTGTGTTTCATGGGGTAAATGATGGTAAATTAACTATCCCAAGACGCTGAACGAGAATTCCAGAATCCTTCAAGAGTAAGCGGTCTCCAAGAACATTGAAATGAAACAGTCTGATAAGGCTAGAAGAGAAATCACTACAGGGGAACTTGGAGAAGCTAATTAATGGATCTGGAGATGGTCTCTGAATGCTGGTGTGTGTGTGTGTGTGTGTGTGTGTGTGTGAGTGTGTGTGCGCTCATGCACATGAGCGAGCATGTGCCAGCTTGAACTCAGGGTTAGGGTGCTCTCTCTCAGTGGCATTTTACCACTTGAGCCACAGGTCTACTTCTGGGCATTTTGCTGGTTAGTTAGAGATAAGTCTCTCAGAGTTGCCTTCCCTGGTTAGCTTTGATCCCCAATCTTTAGATCTCAACCACCAACACTCAACAGCCAACATCTGTAATTTAGCAGTTTCTATGATTCAACATTCAAATGATATTATAATTGATAGGAAAACAAAACTTGATTGACAAGAAGTACCTCTATTACCCTAAGCCAAGTAGTGACCAGTAAGAATGAATGCTACTTTATAACCTGATTTGCAATCATGGCCAGACTCAGGGCAGATTCACTGGCTGCCAGGAAAACCCTTCTTGGACTTCATTGCCTGCCAAGGCCAAGTCCTCTCTCTTACCCTCCTCCCCACAGAAGAAGGAAAGACAATGAAATAGCAGCAGCAGTAACAACAGCAACCTTTCCTTAAAGTGTTAACTCATTTGCTGGAAGTAAATACTTACAAATAACCAAAGTCAAACTGCCTGTATTTAAAACTCACCTTACTATATACTTCCTATGGGACTATGGAAGGTTCTTTACTATCTCTGTGCCTCAGTTTCCTCACCTACACATTAAGCTTGTTTTGAGGATGGAGTTTATATCTACAGGCTGCTCAAGAGAGCACTCAGTAGTCTAAATCTGGGGTTCATATCTGTAATCCCAGCACTCGGGAGGCTGAGATCTGAGGAGCACAGTTTGAAGTCAGACTGGATGGGAAGAGACTCTAACCAACAAAAAGCTAGAAATGGTACTGTGGCTCAAGTGGTAGAGTGCTAGCCTTGAACCAAACAAAACAAAACAAAACAAAAAAAAAAACCACTCAGGGACAGTGTTTAGGCCCTGACTTCAAACCCCAGGGAGGGGACAGACATAGAGTCAACAGCCCAAGATTGTAAGACTGCCTCTTTCTGTTGTCACATGTTCCCATGCACAGAAGCATAGCTCATTGTGATTATGACTTTGCAGCCAAGGATTGACCCCCATCAATGTAGCCCTGGGAGAAGACACCAGGAAACCACAACTCACTTCAAACTTAAAAGAAGAGGCATCTGGGAGGGCAGATTCTCTGGCCTGACAAAGAAATGCCTGGTGAGAATTGAGGCCTTCCCCTGGCTCCCTGAAACAAGTATGTTCCTGAACTAGGGGTTGTCCAGGAAAGTCGAGATGGCAGTTAAATGATGTAGCCTTCTGCCTGGCTGGACATAAACCCTGCTTAAAGACGGCCTTGGACCTTCCTGAGCCAATCCTATCATTCCTACTTTTTTGTAACCTGTTTTTTTGACCGTCCCTTACCAGCCTGAATTGAAACACTATTCCTACCTAACAGACACACTTTCTTAAAAAAAAAGTTAACCAAATATAATATAAAGGAGAAATAAAACGGAGACCATTTATAATTTAAAAAAAACATGTATTTCCATTGGTAAGAACTCAAACCTGAGTTCTTACTAGATACTGAAAGTCATGGTGAAGGCATTAGATTGTTGTGGCTAGGTAGGTCACTTCTGGCTCAGGAGTTCGGATTAGCAATTTAATACCCCTAGCACGATTAGAATTGGAGACTTTCTTAAAGCAGTGGAAAGCCTTCTCAATCTAGTGTCAGTTGAGACTTCAACAACAACCAATCCCCTTTTGATGCCAGTGGCAGGTGCTTTCCTGTAGTAGTAACTCAGTACAAAAAAATTACCTGGGTATACATGTAAAGTGGATTTCAAGTTCTCAGGAGAGTTTCTTATGGGAAGAGTGTTTTGAACGCAAGCATCTGGCAGAGCCATGTTGGCTTAGGAGGACTTTTCTCTGAGGAAGGCTGACTCAGCCCCAAGCTTCTCTGTCCCTCACTTGTTATTCTACAGATTACAAAGCGACAGGGAGTCCCTTTAAACACTGCCATCTGCAGCGCTTGCCAGTCCCTTCTGTTGGAGCAACTGAAGAATGATTCTATCACTCTGCTTCAAAAAAACACAAATCCACTGAAAGTCATCAAGCCTCTTTGGCCTCAGTACTTTCCAGACTTCTGTGCTTTGAGGTGTCAACCACCTCACCGACTTATTTCATGTGATTGTTCCAGAAGCCTGGACACTCATAAAGATAACACCAAGACAGAACTAAAGCAGTGCCAATTAGAGTCGGGCACTGAAATCCCAGCCCCAGTGGGTACAGAATGGGCAATGGGATTTTATTTTTATCTACTTTCCATTATATTTGATGGACTTTACAGCAGTAACAAAATCAGCCGAGCTGGGCACGTGACTCCGTGACTTTCACACTCGGCTGCTACATCTTCCTATGTAGACGGCACATAAAAAACATGGCAAGTTAGCTCAGAGGATGAAATTGAGAAAGTCGCCAGGAAGGATGGCTCTGGAGTTTGCACATTTAAACAGACCCTTGGCCACACCTCGAGATGTACTGTGACTCTTTCCAAGACTCGACTCTCAAGCAGGCTGGGCAAGACACCCCTGATTTATTTAAAGATGAATAGATAAGGGTCTTGGGCTAGAACAGCCTCTATGCTGAAGAAATGAAGTGCCGGAAAAAAAATATCACTTGAGGATACTTCCTTATGTGTTATCCAATGACCAGTTAACTAAAAGTATAATGAAGAGTCAACAGTTAGACATATTCTTTTAGAGAGGAATATCACCTCCAAATGACAGAATAACAGAGAAAGAGCTTTTCCAAATCAGACAAATTCTAGAATGTTCCCAGGATGTTCTCTACACCAGGGTGGGTGCAAATTGGACCATAGTAACATGAAAGAGATTTGAGGCTCCCTCAGACCCTGACAAACCTTGTTCAGATGGGGCACTCGATGAACACTTACTGAATGCACGATGACTTAATTCATGAATCAAGGAAGAAGTACTGGATGAAAGTGGAAAGTCCAAAAATGTCTTGGAGAAGACAGAGTTCAGAAGTCAATGAACCTCAGTGTCCCTACCACATGGTCTCATGTGTTGGGGTGTCTGCCTTCTCTTTCTTGCTCCCCATCCTCCTGCAGTCCTTCATATCTTAGTTCTAGCTTTTCTCTGTGATTTGTAAATTTCTTTCATTTTACTGTCTTACTCTATTCAGGCATGCACACTACCTTCAGCCCTCATGTAGTATTAATTTGTTTCTTTTTGTGGTGGTGGGGATTGAACTCAGGGCTTCCTGCTTAACACGGAAACCATGCTTCCTGGTCTTTTTATTTCATTTTCAGATTGTCTTTCAGATAGAATTTTTCTTGGATTTTGCCCCTTCTCCCCCCCCCACCCCCCGCTACCTCCTTCCTGAGAAGCTGAGATTAAATGCTTGTACACACTGTACCCCGTGCCAAGGAATTTTTGATCGTGTTTACAATAAAATACACATCAGCTTGCTTTCAAAACATAAGATCTTCATTTCAAAAACTCATTATAGAGAGATACTACCCAAAGGGTCAAAGCCCAGGGCGGGGCCAAGTGTGATTTGGAAGAGCAGAGAAGCAGTACAGAGAACACAGGCTGTGCGGTTGGCCAACTGTGGATTCCCTGGGCAATCAGCTCAGCCAGGTGCTTTGCCTGAGAAATCACAACTTACATACTCCTTATCCAAAATTCTTTAGCCAGTACTGTGGTGTATGTCTTTAATCCTAGCACTAGGGAAGTTAAGTCAAGAGTATCTAGAGTTCTAGGCCAGCCTGGCCTACATAGCAAACCTGTCTCCAAAATAAAAACAAACAAATGAACAAACAAACAAACAGCTGGAGAACAAGAAGTGTGTCAGGTTTTTGCTTTGTTTGGGTCATGATGAGGATTGAACTCAGGGCCTCAGGCTTGCTAGGCAGGTGTTCTACCACTTGATCCATGCAGATTGCCTCCTTCTGTTTTCAGTTGTGGGGCTTGAACTCAGGACCTGGGTGCTGTTCCTGAGCTTTTTCACTCAAGGCTAGCACTCTATCCCTTTAAGCCACTGCTCCACTTTCGCTTTACTGGTGGTTAACTGGAGATAAGAATTGCATGGAGGGGCTGGGAAGGTGGCTCATGGTAGAGCACTTGCCTTGCATGCCTGAGGCCTTGGGCTCGATTCCTCAGCACCACATAAGCAAAAAGAAAAAAGTCGGAAGTGGTGCTGTGGCTCAAGTGGTAGAGCACTAGCCTTGAGCTGAAGAGCTGAGGGACAGCACCCAGGCCCAGAGTTCAGGCCACCCTTCCCCCCCCCAAAAAAAAAGAATCACATGGATTTTCCTACTGGAGCTGGCTTTGAACCAAAATCCTCAGATCTCAGCTTCTGGTATAACTAGGAATACATGCGTGAGCCACTCACACCCCACAGCTTGCTTCCTTTATAGGACACTTCACCACCATGAAACTGTCATTTAAATCTCCTTTGGATCTTTGCCAAGAGACCTAACTCCGCTGATAAGTCAGACACAAACCCACTGTGCTCCAATCTCTGGGAACAACCTGGTGAAGCAGGGCCTTCCTTCCCACTGGGATGGGTGCTTTGATGCACCTGAAAATCCACATTTCCAACGATAGACAGAAAGACTTTGTCTCTTCATGATTACTTGACATCTTAGCAATTAGACAATGTAGGGACTTTGAATGTGAAGGGTTAAACAGACTTTTAACTGATAAGGGCGAATTCCTCCAGGAAACTCCTTGGAGACACATGTAATTAATTTGATCTTCTTCAGTCATTAACTCAGACTTATAGTGACTCGTCGGCACATTGCTCTATTAATTCACTGGCGATCACTTCCTGCGATTCATTTGGTTAAGCAGCACTGTTGGATTACATTTTAAAACCCTTAAAACGTGTTGTAATTGATGTCTGTTTATAGAAGCTTACTTTAATGGAGTCCAAGTGGGATGGAAGACCAGCAAGGCCCGAAGATGCAGCCTTTCTGCAAGCAGTCCAGTTTGGAAATACCAAGTTGGAGGAAAAACATCACTGCTCAGAACAGTTTTCTATTAAATTCACTTCTTGTTTTAATAGTAATGGTAGGTTCTACACTGTGGTGTTTCTCAGTGATAATGGTATAGATAATGGATTGAAAACCATGTTCTCAAGGAACACTGGTCACTTAGACACTTCAAAATGCAACCCCTCCTTGTACAATCTTTTGAAGTTCAAAAGCAAAATCAAACAATAAAATAAAATAACAGTAAAATTAGAAAGCCACATTATCTTCTTGGAATGAACAGGTGAATGTGTCATTTTATCTATTTTAGCTTAGGATAAATCGAATGTTAAGTATTGAACACATTAGTTAGATTCTATGACATCTTCGTGAGGTTCAGGAAACTCTGGTTTCTTCCCTGGACAAAGTAGATGCAGAAGGTAGAAATGACCATTTAGACTTCCTCTAAGTGGAAATTTGACTGCAGATTGGCACTCATAACCCAGTGCTGGGGACATAAGCCTGAATTTCTCACCTCAGGCATAGGGGAGGGACAGGGGAATTTGTCCCTAGTTTTCTATAAAACAGCAAATCAAGAACTGCCTGATATATGCAATTTGACCTTTTCTGTTTATTTCACCAGGCTGGCTTTTCTCTGCCTGGCCAAACGTTACCTTTTCTTTCAAAGTTCAGCTTAAGGTCTAACAGCCTTCTCTAAGAATCCTTTCCTCACCACATCTGACAATAAGAACAAAGACTATTTTTGTTGTTTAACAACTGCGCTTTTCCCAATCAATTGAGGATGGCTTCTTCTTGGATTTATTTCTTAGAGCAGTTCATTAAAGTTAAGGGCACATGCACCTTCACACATATGTGTACAAACATATATGTAGATATAACATATGTAGTCAATCCTTTGTGTGTAAGAGTTTCTCATTTGCAGAGTTAACCAACTGTAGATCAAAAAATTCAAAAGGATTCAGTATTTGTACTGAACTCATGTAGATGGGTTTGTTTTTTGTTTTTGCTGTAAATTCCCCAAGCCACACAGTACAGAAATTACTTTTATAGCATTTGCATTATAGTAGGTGTAATTAATGGAGCAATGGTTTTAAACATATGGAAGGATGTGCATAGGATATATACAAATTCTGTGACATTTATTTAAAGGACTTGAATATTTGCAAATTTTGGTATCCTGGATTGTGGATCTAGGAACCTATCCCCTGTGAATGCAAGGATATTTGCATATTTCTCTCTCTTTGTCTCTCTGTCTTTCTGTCTCTCTGTCTGTCTCTCTCTCTCTGTATACTCATATACTCTGAACACCATTATTAGTTGAATGTCTTATTTACTCACTGATTTATAGAATGTTAAGCCTGTGGAATACCAAGCCTGCCACCTGGCTCTGACTTTATGCTGTAGGAGGGAGCCAGGCAGGTAAGGAGTATACAGCACCATCCATTAGTTCCCTAGGTATGGCCAGGCCTGGCAACATCACACGGGGGTCCAAGGTTTGGGAACCAGCCTGAACCCTCACCACATCTTAATAGTGCAGGGAATGATCTTATGAGCTGCAAGCTCATGTGTAGGGTCAGACAGCATTTCTCAAATCTGTAGTGTAATATCGATATTGAATTTTCAAATCAAGCAATTTATTGTTTTTGAAAATGGACAAAATTGTTTTTTTTTTATGTCCTGGGCTCCATTTCCTTTTGTTACCAAGCCTTCCCTCACGCTAAAGGACAAACACTCCAGTTCCTCTTCTAGTCCAGTGACATTTCTGGAGGAGACAGGCTAATAATGAGGGAAGGGTTGGTAAAAGAAGTCACTAGGATGGTTGGAGTCCATTTGAAATGCTGTCCACCTTCTCACTCTCTGCTTCCCAATTTCTCCCCTTTAAATTGACATCAGAAAAAAAGAAAAGAAATAAAATTAACATCAAGGAGCGTTTCCCTGATTGACATCAGCACTTCCGGTTTCATATTAGGAAGCACTTCCAAGAAGCACTTCTTATTTGCCTGTTCTGAGAGCTTAGTGGATATAAATCACGGGGCTCCCAGGGAAGGGATGAATGGCCAAATAACACAGGTAAGAAGTAGAGGAACTCCAGCATGCACCTCAGAAGTCAACTCTAAGGCTCCTGCTCCTCATCACTTACTCTGGGCCTTCTGGACTTCTGATTTCCTAGAAACTTCTGATTTCATTGGCATTGGTAAGAAAGCCTTCCCAAGGTCCCATTCCTTCCTGCCTCAAACAGGAAACCAGAAATTTGTCCGTGAAGAATAGGGGACTACAAGGCAGGCCTTGGCCCTACATGCATCTTTATCACATTAAACCCCAACTGGGAGCTTGTATGTCTCAATCACAAATGCAGGTTATGTGGGTACAATTGTGAACTAAAGAAAGTTCTTGTCCTCATGGAACACCTCTCTTCACCAAATATGGGAGTGGAAGGTGGTGACAGGGGCTGAGGGGAATAAATTCATTCACAATAGCCAGTGTTCTGTCAGGTCACCATAATGTCAGTTAGACAGTAAGAAGTGGCAAGTGACAGGGGATATGTGTGTGTGAGCGGGTGCATGTAATTATGTTCCTCCGTACAGTGGCCATAGATCCCAATAACCCATCCTAAGAAGAAAATATCATGAAGTCAGTTCAGTTAATACACTTGAGCTACTTCACATCATAGAGTGGCAATATGCCTCCTGTATGGTAGGGTTTTTTCCTTCATCTAGGAGCTGTAGCTTGCTGTCCAGCCCAGCTTGGAGAGAGGGGGGGGGGAATATGAGAATATTGTTATCCTGGGAAAACATCCTAATAAAAATTCAAAGTACAGTTTCTACTGAATGTGTATTACTTTCATACCACCAGAAAGGTGGAAAATCTTAAGTAGAACAGTGGTAATTAGGGGACTCTCTGGAGCAGGTTTCACAGCCCAAAGACCAATAGAAGGAGGTCACTACATTATTTGACTCATCCTAAATCAGCAAATACACATGCCTCTGATCTTCAAAGGTCTACTTAAGCTCAAAGGCAAAGGTGTAGTTTTCAGAATACATTCAGAAGAAGATGCTGAAAGAAAACATCTTGACTGCTACCAAGAATTTCACCCAAGCTTTTAGAGACAAAAATACACTATGTCTGATTAGGGAAAATATTGAAGTTACTCTGATTTAATATTAACATTACTTATATGTATTATTTATTGGCAGTTAACTCTGATTTATAAGATCATGGGCAATTTCAAAATCTACTTTCTTATTTTAATAATACTAGAAAAGATAGAAGGAAACAATATTTTTCTTTATTTCATACCAAACCAAATATGAGTTTAGTTTTCTGTATATTTAGAGGTTTACAGTGGTGTACATATCTGTAGAATAAGAAAAGGCACACAAAAGGTGTTTCTAAAAATGTGGCCTGAATTTCTGGGGACAGCATGTGGTTTCACAAGAGAAAACAAATTGCCACAATCATCTTTAACGTGATCTCATATTGGATGAGCTGAACACTGTACCATAGGAAACACATTGAAACTTGTCTGCTTTCAGTCAAATAAAAGTGAAAGAAAAGGGTGATTTTCTGGGCAATAGCATTCTTGTTGTCAGAGAAGAAGAGAAAAGGAGTCGGATACTATTCACAGAAAATGCACTGGGTAATTTTGTTAAGTATATGTTACAGGTTCCAATGCATTTTACATTAAAAAAATAGTCTGATTCCATGATTCGTGTGGGTTAGAAAAAAAACACAAAACAAGTACAGCCATGCTATAAAAAAAGCAGACCGCAAGATTGGAAAGTAAAGACATTTATAGTTTCATATAAGAATTCTACACATTTCTGGGTTGATCTATTTAAAGTTTTCCCAGTATGGTGCTGATTGGTATATTCTTATGCTTTTCTTTACTGTAAAAAATGATTTAAAAACCCCAACAAAAATAGTTAGGCATAAAGAGAAGGAACACAAGGTTGCTCCACAAGGCTGTATGGTTGTTGTGTGGTGGGCTTTGTAGATTCTATCAATGAACTTGTATTCTTTCAAGGCCCACGAGGGAAATGACAAGGCTCTTGATATTGAGCTCCAAGGGCACCTGAAAGTCCATGAGTTTGTCAGGATCGCCAGCCACTGTGACCACCAGAACAGAGCCCTGAAGCGGCCCAGGGCTACTCAATCCCATTTGGAAAGGCCATACTTTTTCCAAATGTGGTTGTTGGTAGTCTAGTCACTTTCTCTTGATGTCCCATTGAGACCTCAAACACAAGCCTGTTTTCCTCCCATGAACAGGAATCTTTTGAGCCCACAATTTCCAGTTTACTTATGCAATGTGTGAAGCTTCTGTTTGGCCTTTAACTAACTCTGGGGGAAAGATTCAGAATCATTGCAGACTTCACAACTTGCACCGCCACCCCCCACCCCCACTCCAGTGACTCTTCTCTCATCCAAGATCCCTTTCCCCAGTCTCCCGCCATCTTCCATGTCACTTCCTGCAGCAGCCAACCCAGAAAACACATTTCAAGCTTCCCTCACATCCCATTTCTCAGGAGGCCCGGGATCCAGAGAAAATACTGAACGTGTTCTACAATTGCTGGCTCATTTCCTTCATACCTCCTCTGACTCCTCAAAGATACAAGGATTAGTGAATCTTCTGATTAAGCCATTCTGCATCAATATGACAAAAAACAAAAACTCATTTACCTGGACAGCATGGTTGGGAACAAATAACAGCACTATAGAGATAATCAGCTGAGAAAAGGTAGTATGGCATAGTATGGTCCAGTCCAAATTCAAATTCTTCCTCTGCCACTTATAATCTGCAGGTTAAACGAGTTACTACCAACATTGTGTGCTTTGGTTTTCTCATTCGTAAATCAGGATTAATAATAGCACCTTCCTAAAGACTCTAGGTAAGTTTTAATGGAACACTTGAAGTTAAAAATGCCAACCATGCCTAATCAAAGTGAGGACCATAAATGTTGATTCCCTAAGAAAGACAAAAATAAGAGGTAAGCTCCAAACAAATAGGGAACATGTAATGGCTTAGGTAGGTACAAATAGGAAGTCCTTAGAATTATGAATCTAGTAAAGTACCATAAAGAAGTAGCAAGGGAGGTATGCAATAAGGGTTAGAATTTTTGGAAATGTCTGAGTGAAAGAGAACTAATGAAGCAGGCAGGGCATCCTATTAAAATATGTTCCCTTCAAGTTAGCAGTCTGGCAAAGCTCTGTCTGTCAGGCTATGGAATGAGGGGTTGCAGAAACGTGGCCTAAGTTAGTCTCCAGAGTTGTTTTGCTGTTGGCTAAAGAGGTAGGGGACAGATTGGTAGTGTGTTGAGTGTAGAGTGTGTATTCGTGATATGTATGTATGTAGTGGTATGTAGTTTGTATGTGTGTAGCAGGGTCATGCACAGTGCACATGGAATAAATGTATGTGTTGTGTATGTTAGGTGTAGACTATAGTGTGTGTGATGTGGACATACATGGAATATGGTATGTATGGTTCATGGGATGCGTGGAGTGTGCCTGTCTGAGGCTGTGGTTATGCTCACGGACTGTGGCAACTCTGGGTATCTGGGCTCTGTGTGGTTTATAAGAAAGTGGGTAGCTAGCAGCAGGAGAAGAGGCTAAAATGAACAGGACACATATCTCCTTAAGGAACGGAGAAAGTTGTAAAAGTGGAAGAGGAGACCAATAAGAGAGAAAATCTGGAGAAGCCTGGAGAATGGATTTGAGTCAGGAGCATGGAAGGAAAATGTGAGGAACTCCTATGTAAGGAAGAGTGAGTCATGAGGTTGGGGAGCTAAGAGAAAGTCTCCATTCAGTGAGAGCTCAGAGCTCCATGAGCTCAGAAAGCTTCTCTCAGGGCTCAGGAAAGTTAGCAATTCCTAGGCCCTGGCCATCTCCACACCTTTCTCCTCCTGACTACAGAAAAGACAGCTGATTTTGGAAAGTTCCCAGCATCTGGGCTTCAAGTGCTTAAGGCTGTGTATGTGGCCATCTTGGTTGCACAGGGTGGGACCATTTCCTGTTATCCTCTGTGCTTGATTCTTGCCTCTCCATTCTTCAAATTAGCCTGTCATCTTCTCATGCCCTCCATGCACATAGCCCCATTTGTTTTTTTCTCTCTTCAAGCCCAGGTTGTAGTATGTGCCTTGTGTTGGACGATCTGTTGTCTAGGGCTGGGAAACTTCTCAACACCAAGTCGGAAGAAAGAACATATTCAGGATTACATCTGTATAAATATTGGTTTAAAAAACTGCCCACTGTTTTATTAATTGTTTTCTCAGTAGAGGATAATATTGAGACTAGAAAACAGAAATCAACTGCTGCTGAAGTCCATAGACCATATTATTATGAAGGCAGAGTGATTTTTTTGTGATTTTTTTAAATCAATATATAGTCTTTAAAATTCTTTGTTTAATATGGTTCTAGATAATCATCCAAATTTGATAGAGTGATTACCAGGTGACACTATCAAATAACAATCACGATTAAGCAAGTAACGTGAGCTCTTAGGCCCTAAAGCAATTTCTGTGAAGAATGAGTTTGTCCTTCAAATGGCATAATGAGAAAAAAATTAGGTGCAATTCATCCAGAACACTGTGTTACTCTGGGAGAAGCATGATATGCTTCTCCATTCCTAACACTTATGGATGGACTACAATTAGCTTGTTTTCTTTTTAGCTTCCTTCCTTCGCGTTTGCCTTTTGCATTCTCTATCAGGTGAGATAACAAGGTGGATTCGAGCTGTCACTGGGATTTTCTGCACCTGGGCTATTGTATAAAAGTTCAGCAGTCCCCTTTTAAATAATTAACTAATTTTCCCTGTAAAGATACTCAAAGCAACCAAAACACAAGTTATGGCCACTGGTGATTTTTATACCCAAGACATAAAAACATAGCTGTCAGAGACATAATCTGAGGCCAGAAGCAAATTTAGCAATGAACAGTTGCATTGCCAGACCATTATTTATCGTAAGAGGGTGTCTTTGGAACAAACCAACCAAGATAAATATGGGCTGGCTAACTTATTATATGAAAGATCTAGGCTTAATAATCATATTCACCTGGAAAAGGCTGAAACTAGATCCCTATTTCTAACCTTGTACTAATATCAGTTCCAAGTAGATCAAAGACCTCAGTGTAAGACCATTCAAACAACTATAGGAAGAAATAGGAGAAACAATAAAACTTATTGGCATAGGCAGGAACTTCCTGAGTAGAATTCCAGGGACTGAGCAGAATTGACAAATACAAATGCATTGAGCAACAAAATCTTCTGCATAGTATATAGTTACTGAGCTAAAAAGAAAGCCTACTGAATGGGAGATGATTTGTGCTATTCATCAGTAGACAAGGGCCTAATAACCAGAACACATAAGGAGCTAAAAGAACAAAATCTCCAAAGAATCAATGACATAGTAAATAAATGGGCAAAGGAGCTAAATGGAGCTAATTCTCAGAAGAATAGGTACAGATGGCCAATAATTACATGAAAAAATACTCAACATCCATGGCCATGTGGTCATTACTAAACATATGAGCAACAACAAATGCTGGTGTGGATGTTGGGAAAAAGGAACCCTCATATACTCACTGTTTGTGGGAATTAAATTAATGCAACCACTATGGAAGTATGCAGAGTCCTCAAAAACGTGAAAACGCAACTCTAAGTGATACCATTTGGGGCATTTATCCAAAAATTTGTAAATCAGGACACAATAGAGGCATTTGCATACTCATGTTCCTTTCGATGCTATTGACCATAGCCAAGTTACGGAATCAGCCTAGATATCCTACAACAGTGAGTAGATCAAGAAAATGGTGTGTGTGTGTGTGTGTGTGTTTCTTTTTCTTTATTTTTCCCATTTACACTCAGTAAATATTTTCAAAAGGTAAAGAGGTAGATCTTCCACCTTAAAATCTCTGAGTACAGCATATCGTTGCTTGTGGATACTTCTGTTCTATTTGGGGAGATGATTAAAAGACAAAAAAATAAAGAGCGCATAACTATTGTTTCTCTTTCATTAAAGCTAAATCAAGATTGCCTATGTGGAATCATCTGTGAGTTAAAGCTACTACCTGAAGATATGTGATGGACTGATTCCCTAGGTTTGACTCCATTTTCACACCATACTTTCTCCTCAGCACACCTCTGATGAAAAACAGTGATATGAAATAGTAGTGGACCTAATAATTTAGACTCAAAACTGTGGATATAAATATTATTAAGAACTGGTACTTGCTTTTAAGATTTTTTTTGTTGCCTTTGCATAAAAGTTATAGATGTATGAAAGCTTTGATATACATGAAAACATATCTATAGAAGGGAATAAAAATGGCACAAGTACAGGGAACAGTGCGTGTATAAATTTCCCCTGTGTGCACTCTGCCTCAGGAGCCCAGAGTTTCAGGAATGTGGATTTTTCTCAGTTGAATTTGTGATGTGTTATGTGATGTTTTTATTCAAATGCATAAATATTATCTTTTTATTTGAGGTTTTTTAGGCTTAGGGGTTGCAATTGAAAGTTCCATTCGAAGCCCATTTCTCCTGCCGGCTTCATTTTGTTCTTTATTTCCATGCGGGCATCTCCCTAAGCTGGATATGTACACGAAGAACATGGGGTTATGGCTTTGCCCCCACCCAGGGCTGGTTTGTGGGTCTGCAATCCTGTGGAGAAACAATTTAGGTATTTATGAGAAGGTCAGTTATAGATTTGTTATGAGATACCACAGACTGAGTTTTACGTGGACACACCAAAAGAAGAAAAAGAAAAGGAAACCAATTCAAATAGAAATGTAAAATTTCACTGTGTTATAGGGATGGTCTATTTTTGTTAATTGAAAATGTTTATCTAAGGCATATTGAGTTATTTGACATTCTAACCAGGCTTTACAATGGCTAAACAATATGTAAGTTTCCCAGAACTTAAATCCTTCCTTACTCCAGGTGCTTGTATTTCCTTCGAAGCATTAGGAAACATCAGTGTTCCCACAAAAGGAGTCCCAAAATAATTCCCTTGGGTACTGATGTTCCTTTGTTATCCAGGCTGTCTCACCAAATCTAAATAGGCACACATATGTTGATGAACTTAGCTTGAGCTTCTGTAAATAAACCAGTGTAAGAAGGCTTAATTTGAAAGGGCTGTTGGGGGTCACCCTGGGAAAGCCAAGAAGCTGTGAGGTATGCAAGTTTTGGAAAGTAAACTCCTATGTGGCGTATTAGCTCTCTGCTGCTGTAACCCGTTATCACAAGGTTAGTATAGATAGCATTCAATGTGCCATCTTACATTTCTGGACACTGAATGTCCAAAACTGGTTCTGCTGTATTGAGATCAAAGTACCACTGGGTTGTATTCCTTCATGGACACTCTAAAAGATGATGGAGGCTGGGCATGGTAGTCCACACATATAATCCCAGCTGCTTGAGAGGAAGAGATAGGAAGATGAGGTTCAAGATTGGCCCAGGCTAAATTAGCATACAACCTTATCTGAAAAATCAACTTTCTCCAAAAGGACTGAGGGCAAGGCTCAGGTGTAAAGCTTTTACCCTACACCATCCTTGGTATAGCAGGAAAGTGAATGGAGAAGTCACACACACACACACACACACACACACACACACATACACACACACACACACACACACACACACACACACACACACACACCTTCCTTAAACAAAGGCAACTGGAATTTCCCAGCACATGGACCTAAATCCCTTTCCTTACCTAAGATTGTTACTTCTAAAGCCAGATATAGTACAACTTGACTGTTGCTTAATTCAAACCAGGCATTTGGCTAAATTTAATTTTTAAGTAAGTTGAGTTAAAACCACTTCCCAAAGTAGCTTAACATTCTGCTCCATTTCATCAAATATGAAGACCAGGGTCATTTATTATTAATCCCCAAACATATTGACCATGGAATGTATGTAAGATTCTTCACAAAGATGGGAAAGGTGTACCTCTGTGTCTTGAATTATAAAACAAAGAATGAGGCATTGTCATTCAATGAGGCACAGGGCACAATGGAACGGAGCTAATTCTTAGCCACTCTCTGAAAGTGTGTTTTTCTACTGCACCTTTTGCTGCTTTAGTCATTTACTACTTCACTTTAATCTAACCATGCTGATTTTCTCAATCTCCAAACCGGAGTCTAAATTAAAAATGATATGGACAATAGTAAATGAGAATCACACACTGAGAACTCCACTTTTATTTTCAATTTAAAGCAACTCCAATTCACTTTTTTTTTTTTTTGTCAGTCATGGGGCTTGAACTCTGGGCCTGGTGCTGTCCATCAGCTCTTCAGCTCAAGGCGAGCGCTCTACCACTTGAGCCACAGAGCCATTTCCGGCTTTTTCTGCTTATGTGGTGCTGAGGAATTGAACCCAGGGCCTCATACATGCAAGGCAAGCGCTCTACCACTGAGCCACCTTTCTAGCCCTCCATTTCACTTTTAAGGTTTTGATAATTACTTTGAAGCCAACTTTTCATTTTGAGGAGCATTTCAAGCTAGTATTTCTAATTTGAAGACTCAGCTCCGTATCAAAAGAAATAGTCACATGCTCAAGGTTATTTAGACATTTTATATATCTATCATATGATGTGACATATCTCTAGATTAATCATGTAGTTGACATTGGCCTGCGAAAAGACATGGATGAGTCAGAATTTGAAACACTCTGTGTTGAGAGCTTTTGCTGCAGTTGCAGTTCTGAACTAACCTTTTTCTTCTTGACATCTGTGTTGTATTCCATTCTTCAAATGTGTTATGATATCTCTCTAATGAATGAACAGGTTGATCACATTTCTTGAAATTAGTAATTGTGAGATCTTCAGCAGTGGACACTGTGCCTGAGATGACAGTAGAGCTAGAAAGCAGGTGGAGGATGATCAAAATGGTCATAAAAGACAGATGTGTAGAAGAGAATCTGGAAGAGGACTGGAAAGGAACAGATGCTTGGGGAGAAACAGAATCAGGATGACAAACACAGGACCATGGGAAATGCAGAAACCTAATGTAGTCTGATTCTTCTCAATGCTGTATTGCCAAGATTTGAGCACTGTCATGTTTTTATCCAAGATTTGATGATCGATTGGTCTGAAGTTCTCAGGGGATTACCTTCGAGCTTTTTGTTGTTGTTTGGGATGGTACTGGCAATGGAACCTAGGACCTCCTGCTTGCTAGGTGGTACTTGAGCTATGCTCCAGTCTTTTTCTTGCTATTCTTGTTTGCCTGTCTTTGTTTTTGAAACAAGGCCTGTTACCTTTATCTGGCCTGATCATCCCACCTCTGCTTCTCCTGAGTAGCTGGGATAACAGGGATGAAACACCTTGCTTAGGTTCATTAATTATATATCATTTTTGGAAACTCTTTTTTAAATTGTTTTTATAAGGGTGATATAAAGAAGGGTTATAGTTACATAAGTCAGGAAAGGATTTTTTTTTCTTTTTGGGCAATGTGACCTCTTCTCTCACTCTCTCCCAGTTCATTAATATTTTTTTGTTGTTGGTTATGGGGCTTGAACTCATGTCTGGGCACTGTCCCTGAGCTCTTTCACTCGAGACTTGTGCTCTACCACTTTGAGCCACAGTGCCACTTCTGATTTTCTGGTGGTTAATTGGAGATAAAAGTTTCATGCACTTTCCTTCTCTGGGCTGGCTTTGAACTGTGAGCCTCAGATCTCAGCCTCCTGAGTAGCTAGGATTACAGGCATAAGCCACCAGTGCCTAGCTTTCACGGATATTTTTAGTGAATGTTGTTAGTCACATTTTTGTTACTGTGATACAATATACCTGAGAAATTAATTTAAAAAGAAAGAATGATTCATTTCCACTCAGTTCCAAAGGTTTTAGTTTATGGTCAGATGGCTCCCTGGCTCCTCTCTGGCTTACAGTGAGGAGCAAAGTTGCTGACTGAATGGTGGCCAGGAAGCAGGGAGAGATGCAGGCAAGGCTGGGGCAAGCAATAGCCCCAAGGATCTGCCCTCGGTGACCTACTTCCTCCAGCTAGGTCATACCTTCTGAAGTTTCCAGCACCTCTCAAAATAGTAGTGGGGCTCTAATGTAATTGTAACTCCTCTGTACAGCATGTTCACAAATAAAATAAAATTAAAAAAAATAAAAAAAATAGTAGTGGGGCTCTAGTCTTCAACACATGAACCTGTGGGAAACATTTCATATTCAAACCATAAGAGATGCCCTCTCACTGGAGTAACCCATGTGGGTTTACTTATCCCCCTGAAAGAGCCAACTAACTGCCAGGAAACAAGGTTTGGCCCCTTCAAGTTGACATACATCGCAAATCTGGATACTCGCCCCTGACTACTTTTGGCAAATCAGAACTGGACCCTCTTTGTAGAAGGAATGGTGGTTTGATAGGCATTGGGCTGTTGGCAATATTTGAAAAAATTAATAAAAAATAAATCTCATTGGCATCTGAGTTATTCAGTCTTCCATCTTTTACACAATTGTTTGTACGGCCTCATTATGTGCATGGTTCTAGGGTTGGAGAGGGGTCCTCATATCCAGGTAGAATGAGTTAGTGCTTGCTCAGAGGCTATGCAGCCTCCAGGGTGGGCTAGGGAGATGGGAAAGAGCAAGAAAATTGACATAGAAGCTGGTGTGTTCAAATAGGGAAGGTAGAGCTCATCTGTGGGCACCTCCCTTGCACTGATTTTCTTCCCACCTGAGATTGTTTTTTAATTTTCACACAGGCTTATGGTAACTCCTGGTATATGGTATTTACAATATGCATTCTAAGCAAGGTAATTACTTTGGCGCTGGTCTGGAGCTTGAACTCAGGGCCTCACACTCTTCCTTAGCTTTTTTTTGCTCAAGGCTGGTGTTCTACCACTTGAGCCATACATCCACCTCAGACTTTTGCTGGTTAATTGAAAATAAGAATCTCACAGTTTTTGTCCACCCTCGCTGGCTCTGAACAACAATCCTCAAATCTCAGTTTCCTGAGCAGCCAGAATTAAAGATATAGGCTACTGGTTCCTGGCTATATGGTTAGAATTGAATAAATGAATGGAGGTAAACCAAGATATATAGCCAGAAGGATGGTAATAAGTAGATTCAAACGGGCAAAATAACTGGTCTGGTTATTGTAAGAGACCAACATAATAGGAAACAGTTAAATAACTTCTTCCTAAGGTTACAAGAGAAAAGAAAGAGAAGTTTGCTTGCAGTGCCCATTTTTAGAAGTTGCCGTAGGCAAGTCCGTGTCTCTTCTCATCTTCCCTTCCCCCCATGCCTTCCTCTACCCACCTCCCCACTGTCTTGGCACTGAGGTCTCTGGTTTCTCAGTGTTCCGACCTACATTACAGGCTTCTAATTTAGGCAGTGGCCCTGGTGATCTGCTGATGTTCTGGGGTTGGTAGCGATTCCGTAATTTCATTCTGTCATTAGAAGCTGTGTGTTTATTTATTAAAACTGCACACTGCCCAAAGGCAATGTACAAAAATATAGAAATACCAAAATTAAATAAAGGCTATTATTGCTGTTATTTTATAAAGCTTGTCTATCACAAATCTGTGTACATGTGTAGGATCGAGGTTGTGTTAACCGCATGCTCTCAGGCTCTTCAGTCGGCAAACTTTGTTCTTGTTTTCTACCTTGGTCAGTACACAGGTCTTCTTGATCCAAGGCTCC
Organism: Dipodomys ordii; assembly: GCF_000151885.1. NCBI lineage: Eukaryota > Metazoa > Chordata > Mammalia > Rodentia > Heteromyidae > Dipodomys > Dipodomys ordii. The sequence goes on along the minus strand of NW_012267377.1, from coordinate 771,899 downwards.
AGCATGAGGCAAGACAGAAAACACCCAGCTAGAATCTTCTAAAAACTTCTTGAGCTTCTAAACAATCCCTTCAAGTAGCTCCTGGAGTCATTCTGTGGAGCACAAGCCCTCAGAGAAGCATGTATACGATTGAACGGATATTTCCGTCCTTAGATGGGGATTTGTTTATGTTGGACAAGCATTGCACCATACTTGGAATATCATGGAATGCTCACCACAGGCAGCATCTCAGGAGCTGGGGAGATGGTAGGAACACACATAGTCACTACTGTCTGGAGCTCACGTTCCACAGAGAGGCAGAAAATGGAAAAATACTTAGGGGAAATAGAAGATCTCTCACATGGTGGTAAGAGTGACAGCTAGAGAAGGGGCAGGGTGTCCTTGAGGGCTCCTGGGTGCTATTTTCTATACTTGCTTGAAGGTTTCCATTACAGGATCTGAGGGAAAAGCATTCTTGGGTGAGGAATGGCAAGTTGGTGCTCTGAGCACCAGGAAACAAAGCCAGATGTTGCACCCTCTTTACACAAGAAGGTCATTGATAACCTGATAGGAGGACCATTTCTACCTGAGAGAAAGCTGTGTGAACCGTGAAATGTGTTTTGAGTTAATATTTTTCATTTCACACTGACAAGGATACATTCATTTCAAGTTGTCAGTCAGGTGGATTTTCTTTTTCAGAACCTTCAGTTTCTATACGAGAGCTAGGGTCAACTTTACCTCCCATACTCCAGGTCAGCCTGCAGACCTAGGCCTCCTTCTTCCCTTTTTCTCCTGAGCCAGAATCAGGCAGCTATGTTCCATGTTAGGTGAAAAGAGTGCGAATTTGAAGTCAGAGAGAGTGAGATGCAAATCCTGATTCTGTCAACTATTGGCTGAGATCTTGACCAAGTTATTTCCTTCCTTCCCTCAAAGTTCATGATTTTTTATCTATAAATGAAGAGAATGATACTTACAAAGACTGTTACAGAGATTAGAATATATAATATTTATACATATCTTATTCTCTGCTTGGCATTTAATAAACAGCTGCCCATTCTCTCATCTTTCTCCTCCTCTACCTCCTTCTCCTTTGCTGTCTCCCCCCTCATTCCTCCTCCCTTCCCCTCCTTCACCCACACCTCCCAGACACACAGGTATGGGATTGGAGAAGGCTCTGGGGGAAGCTGTCATGTTGGTATCTGAAAATACCCATTTCTAAATACCCAGAGGAGCTAGGAAAGTTCCAGGGCTGCTCAGAATTCTGTGTGTGTGTGTGTGAGTGTGTGTGTGTATGTATTTCTAGTGACTTTAGAGAGTCTGTAAAATGTGTGATAGTCTGTACAGATTTAAACTTGGCAACTGGCATGATATAGCATCACACTCCCATCGCCTCCCAACCAGGATTTCTTCGGCTCAGCTGGAAGGAGATCCTTGTTCAGACTGAGGGACAGATAAAGGGGGGCAGGCTGTCATGTTTGCCCCAGCAAGTGATGGGAAGTCCACTAGGAGCAGGGACTTCCTTCACCTCTCAGCTACCTTAGTGTCCTTCTCTGTCAGAGGCCCATCCCTGCACAGAAGCTTGAGAAGGGTAAGAGAGATGACAGAGACAGCCACACACTGGGAAGGGCATTGGGCCGGCCATCATTTTGGGTAGGCCATCGATCAGAGAGGAAAAATGTCAGCTATTTCTACAGAAGCACCAGTCTCTCTCATGGCAATACCACAGATCCAGTCCTTCCACATCTGTACTGTCCTAGTTTTCTCCCTTGGTTACAACCAAGCTTGAGGGTAAAAGAAGTGAGGGTTGAAGGGAGGACAAAGTAAGACTTAAAAACTTCAGGATCTGTTCCCACAATGCCCTTTGTTTCAGGCTGATAGATTCTGGTTTCTGGTGCAGTGGTTCCACTAGTAATCATACTGCCTGCCACAGTTCCCTGAATATTTGTGAAAAATCTATCTTGTAGGTTCCGGAGTTGAGACTAAATTTGTTGAGGTGAGGAGAGAAGTTTTAGAAGTGTCGGAGTGCTTAGGCTGGGGAAGCCATCTTTATTTATTATTTATCTTTTAAAATTTATTTTCACTTTAAGGCTTTGTGCGTTCTTATTCTGACCAGTTGGTGTGCAAGACCATTTTAGTTGAAGGAGGAAAGCAAGAGGTTTGCTAACAAGGACATTTATTCCATTTGCTCCTCAGATTTTTAGATTCCTCTAAAGAACAAAGAAAGCAAGTCTGCCACCTTCACACTCTAGCCCAGAAACTGTGCTCTCCTCTGCCCTAAGACTCACAAGTGTCATTTTGCTCATTCTCCTGGGCCAAAACACATTTCTAAGAACACTGGTGGCTCTCATAACTTGGGTTTTAAGTAGAACTATCTTCTGAGATGCTATCCACTGGAAAGGAAAAGAACATTTTTCAAAACTCTTTGCAAACAGCAAGCAGCTTTGATGAAGCCAGTAACAAAAAGCAGGCAGCTTCCTCAGGCACAGAGAAACATGAAAAAAAAATCAAAATGACTCCATCGCAAGCAATGGAGGCATCCAGACAAATGCTCTTAAAAACAAATCAGAGTGCAGTTGGACTTACATAAATGAACACCACCTACGTGTGAGCCTTGTATCTTTAATTAGATGCTGCAGGAGTCGGAAGTGCTTTTTTCTGGGTTTAACACCCTTCTTCCTCCAGGTTAGCAAGCTTCAAGGTGTATGTTATTATGGTTATTCCAAATGGTTACACAAAGGGAAAAAGTGAGCATATTGGCAGTTATTCAATAGAGCAAGTCTTTGCTTGGTTCCCTGATTTTTATTAGAAAGAAAATGGGTTCTCCTTTCTGGTCGACTCTATCTGGCCAGTGTTTGTGTGTGTGTGTGTGTGTGTGTGTGTGTGTGTGTATACACATATGGATGAGTATAAATATAGATAATCTTCCCCCACCTTGGGCCAATTCAACTTAATTTGAGAAATCTTCATATCATATATAAATTGATTCCATGAGATGGTTAAAGTCAATGTGACAGCACAGGGTAGCAATTATTCCATCTGAGATTAAGAAGGGCTCAGATCCATGGGTGCAGGATTAGACTTTCCTCTCATTTCCACTAGCAAAAAAAGTCAGATGGTAGACAGATTTCACTTCAACCAGAACATTCTCCATCATCAAGAGATGGGATCAAGAGCTATTAATGAACAAGGAGATGTCAAACAGGGCAGAAGTGGGTTAAATGGAAGTAGTGATTATGGAAGGTTGGTTTTCCTTGTACCTATGTATCAACGAGTCATATCTGTAGATAAGGCTTTCTCAGCAGGGTATCAGATCTTATCAAATGTTGTTACACACTATTTAGTCTCCAGGGCAACACAAAGGAAATGGCATCAACCAGTGAAGGTAACAGAACAACATGAAGAGAACCCAAAAGGCTGGGATGGGGGGAGAAAGAGAGGAAGGGTGGAGAGGAGAGATTGAGAAAGAGAGAGACAGGGAGAGACACAGAGAGAGAGAGAGACAGAGAGAGACAGAGACAGTGACAGCAACAGAGACAGAGAATGAATCATTGGGGGTTATGCAGCCATTACCATGGGATGCTTTCCCACTAAACTCAGTTTACCTGTGTGTGTGTGTGTATGTGTGTGTGCACGTGTGCACGCACATGTGCCTCTGTGTGTGTGTGTGTGTGTGTGTGTGTGTGTGCATATGTGTGCTGTGGGAGATTTTGCAAAGGATATGTGAAAATCCAGGAGAGTAGGGAGAAAATAAAATTGCACATGGGTGCCAGGATGGAATGAGAGAGAGAAAGAGAGAGAGAGAGAGAGCATGTGAGGCGGCTCTCTCTCTCACTCTCTCTCTCTCTGGCTTTTGTCCTTCAGAGCGGTGAGCGCCCACGCCAACGTTAATGTCTGCAGGTTGACCGTGCATTGTTATTATACAGTCTTCACATTCGCATCATGTGTCATCTGACCAAAGGAGAGTCTACAAAGTGAAAGGCTCATGCAAAATTTATGCTTATATGGCTGTTTCAGTCAGTGGAAAAATCAATACTGCAGGCTTGATGCACTGAAATGACTGAGGACTCTCTGGCTGACACTAAAAGCACCGGGAGATTGAGAGCTGCGTTTGCTGCGCACAGGATCGAGTGTATTAGGGCTCTCGTAATAGTCTGCTCACCTTATATTAGCCTTTCCTTGGGATTATTTTTTGATAACAATTATGATTGTGGGGTTTAAGGCAATTACACTATTACAAAGAAAAAGCTGCTTTTTATGCCCTGTAAAGCTGTCATATATTTCACACCAAAACTGCTTTCCAATTATTTTGCTACAATGCATTTTGGAAGCAAAATGTCCTAACTGATATATATTAGTCCTTTATGTTTTATAAATAAAAATCAAAGCCATAATGTAATCCTTCAAAAGGAGCTTCTCAAGCTCCCCAGAAAATGATTTTAGAAAAGCTCAGAGTTGTAGTGGATGTCATATATATATATATATATACATATATATATATACATATATATATATATGTTTTTTTAAGGAGGTGAGTTATAATAGTTGTAGTTCTGGGGGTGAGAGAGAATATGCATTCCCAAGAGCAGGGAGAGATAGTGCCTGCACTCTGGTCTAAAATGCTAATCGAATCTGGTAAGTAGAGCTTTAGGAAGGTTTAGAAGTTGGCATGTAATGATGAGATGAAAATATAGTCCTTGAAATGAATCCAGACAATAAAGAACTCAACAGTGCGTTGTGACAATATATTATGTAGTCAGCAAGAAGAGTGAGATTTCCTCTCATCTTCCAAACCCTGTTGCAATAAAGGTCTCACATGTGCTAGATCCCAGATGTCAGAGGACCGGGCAGGGGGGAGAATGTAGAGACTGGGCTAGGGAACAAATATATACTGGCTAGAAAGGAAAACTCATAGGTTAAAATGAATCATCACAATAGAGATCTGTGGGTCACAATGATATGAAGAAGCTCCATTTTGGTGAGCCATGGAAAAAGCAAGCATGTCTTCTTGCTCCAGAGGAGGTTGGAGATGCTATTCTTTCTGATCAGAGCAAACTCAGCTCAATGTGTGACTAACAAAGCTATTGTTTCAAAGCCAGCAATGTCTCTGGGTAGTTGAGGCACTAAGAGAGTTGTCTGTTTGTTAATAGTATGGAAATTGCTGTATTGGTACAGTGTTAAGCAAACAGTAGTGATGTCAGACTTCTGGCTATTTTGTGCATATGGTAATTTTGCATGTGTATTTAACAAACACTTTCAACATGAGTTTTATACATGCATGCAGCAGGAAATGCCTTCGAAGGCAGACACTGGTGGCTCACAATTGCAATCCTAGCTACCTGGGAGGCTGAGAATGGAAGGACATGGTTCTAGGTCAGTTAGGGAAACTCATGAGAGCCCTTTCTCAACCCATATCTGGGTGCCGGGGCATGCACCTGTCATTCATGCTATACTGCAGTTCCAGCTCAGGCTAAGCCAAAGCAATCTGTGAGACTCTCTTTCCATGGAGGAGGTGGGTCCACAGTGATCATGTCTGTGACTCTAGCAGTGATGTAACTCTTAAAAGCAGGCAGATTTCAGCTCAGGAGCATGGCTGGGTAGAAACGAGACCTTTTCTTAGCAAGAGCCTATAAAGATGGGACTGGAAGTATAGCTCAGTAATATAGCACCAGCCTAGCAGCAGAAAAAGAAGGAGGAGGAGGAGGAGGAAGATGTGGAACAGGAAGCGAAGAAGAGGAAGAGAAGGAGAAGGAGGAGGAGGAGGAGGAGAAAGAGGAGGAAGAGGATCCTTGAGCTAAGTCAGCAGAGGTGGAGATATGCCTGTACTCTCTGCTACTCAGGAGATTATGAGTCAGAAAGATCACTTGAGCCTACCTAGGCAACAGAGCAAGACACTGTCTCTAAAAATAAGCAAACAAATAAATAAAACATGTTTAAAAGAAAGAAAGGTCTTGTGGGCTTAAAAAAATCAATGCAGAAAAGAATTCCATGATCATGGGGCTGCCTGCCGCGTTGTCACCCAGCAGCACGGGCGTCCTCTGGGCGGTCTGGGGGCATACTTGTGCTGGCATGGGCTGAGCATGGGGACCAATGGGAAGCAGAAGGGGCCATCTGTCATCTCTGGGCGGCCCTAAACACACCTTGATATTTTAAAATATCTTTCTATATCTCCCTGGTACATATTCTTTCCTGTTTTTTTTTTTATTTTTCTGTCTTATGTGTTTGCTTTTAATTGGGAGAACACTATCCTAGCAACTTCCCTTTATCGAAAGTCAGCTCATTGGCCAGAAATACTATTTTAATCTTCTACCTTGTTAAATATCATTCTGGCTCTTGTAGTGCCAATAATATCTCTTCATAAGACAATATGTCCACTTCTCCCAGAGTGGTAATGCCACTGAGATTTTTTTTTCCTAGAAAACAATTGCTATGAGGTCAACTAAAACCAAGACACTAAATCCTATCTTTAATATTGGGTTTTCACATGGGATACATGCTAAGGAATGAAATGTACCTAGAATTTCTTAGGAAAAACAACTATCCCAGACTGTCAGAAAAAGACCTTCCTACCCAGAAATAATACAATGTTAGAGATTGTAGGAAAACAGCAGAAACTTCCAGGCTCTGATACAGCTACTACCTCTTAGCTGGCCTGGAACATGGGCATTCTTGGGGGTGGTCTTCACTGAAGCCAGTGCTAGCTGGACAAGTGGATGGTTTATTCCTGTGTGGTGTCTATTACAGGGAGTCTGGTCATTAAATAGGTGCTGATGAATACCCAGTAGAGCAGTGAATAGAATAGGTGAATGAATAATGTCTCAGTGGCCAGGTTAGATCAGAAAAGTCACTGGATTTGAGGTCTAAAGTCCTCTACCTGAATCCTGCTCTGAAATTTATTAGCTGTGCGACAGGAAGACAGTTCCAGCCTATTTCAGTCTCTGTGTCTTCAGCTGTACACAGAAATAATAATCCGTAAGGACCAATGCCAAAAATTAAATGGTGACAGATCTGGGACTACCAGACTACATTCTTGCTCTTAAATTTGTTCTGCAGTGATGGGGATAATAGACTATTTGGATTTGAGGTGAGCTGGAAGATACCTCAAAACTGAGCAGAGAGAAAGCTTCCATCTTGCTCATTTGGGCTAGAAATAGCTCTGTAAGAATTGGCTAAAGGAACTATTTAATAAAGACAACTGTCCTGACTCCTGGACATGTTAGGGTCTTCGCACTTCTATTTTTTCCATAGTTTTCCATGATGAGGATGGTTGATATGTATGAAACCATTTATAGGAAAGAGCTTACTCTCCGGGAGTCATCCTATCAACTTAATCAGATAGGTTGTTTTCTCATCCTATTTGTGTGTGTGTGTGTGTGTGTGTGTGTGTGTGTGTGTGTGTGTGTGTGTGTGTGCCAGTCCTGGGTCTGGAACTCAGGCTCTAGACACTGTCCTTGTACCTTTTTTCTCTACCAGTTGAGCCACAGTTCCATTTTCTGGCTTTTTAGTAATTCATTGGAGTTAAGCGTTCCATGAACTTTCCTGCCAAGGCAGGCTTCAAACCAGATCTCAGCCTCTTAAGTAGTAGGGATTACATGTGTGAGCCACTAATGACCAGCTCTCATCCCAATTTTACATGAGGAAACTGAAATTGAGGCAAGGAAAGTAACTTGGCCAAGATCCTACATCTAGGGCTGGAAATAATTCTGATAGCAGAAATCCTGGTGTAACCACTTCATCTTCCAGTAATAAGCCTTAAATGTCACTTTCAGAAGGTCAGCCTGAACCACATCCATCTAAATTGCATCCTCTATTTTCGGTATCCTGACACAATGATTTCCCTCTTCTCTAATGTGTGTCACAATTTGTAATTACAGACAGTCTCTGTACTTTCCCTTCAAGTAGAATGCCTCATGAAAAACTAGGTTTCTTGACTCCCTGTTAGTATCCCAGTGCCTACAACAGCTCCTGGCATAGGAGAGACTCAGGATATATTTACTGATGGAATTCAGTCATGGTTTTGGTGACTGTGTACCTAAAGTTTGACCATCATCAGTCCAGTGGCAATCTGAAGTTAATGATAGTAGCTGAGATTTATTGTAAATGTCTCATCACCATTTTTTCACATGGTATTTTAATTGGGTTTCTGCCTTTTCTACTTCATAGTCCTAAATTCATCTACAAAGAACAGATTGAAATCTTGTCTCTCATCTCATAATTGCCACTACTCTCGGAAGACAAAATCAACAAATGAACATTTATCAAACACTATTGTCTTTTGACTCGCCAATGTCTCAGATCTTTCTCAGCAAACATCTTCGGTTAAGAAGTTGAAGACTGAAGTGGATCTTGGAGTGTCAAAAGCCTGTCAACTTCCTGGTACCAAAAATAATCTTGACATTTCCACCTCACTTCCTATCCTTTGCACAGCACATCAGATATCTATATCTATATCTCAGATATATATCTATCTAGATATAGATATATCTATATAGAGCTATATAGAGATGGATATAGATATATATAGAGATCTCTTTATATATACATCAGATATATATATATATATCAGATATATATATATATATATAAACAAAAGGTACTATGTTCTTTGTAGATAGAAAAGCAAATTCTACATTTCCTTAATGAATTGAAGACAGAACAGATGGAATCTGGGGACTCCATTTCTGGAGGTTAGCATCCATGGTGAGAAAGCTGGGTTTTTCACACTCTTTCAATATAAAGCCTCTCCAACACTGTTCATGTTGATCCGTTGGATCTTAAGACTAAGTAATTGACTTTATAATTAGCTTCTCTTGTCTTTTCTTGGGAGATGCAGAGGGATCACTCTCTTACACTGAACCCAAAAATGGGAAAGGGTAGAGAGTTTTGTGCCTTATGGTTTGGCTGGTTTCCTTCATGCTTCATGCTTCTAGAAATGCTTTCAACTCCCATGCTACATATGTGAATGTCAGGGTCTGTGCAATGAGCTTGCACTCAGCTAAGGGATGCTGTGGCTCACATGGACTGCCTAAGAGGATGGAGTATGTGGAAGGTGGTCCAAACCACAGCCTTGGTGGTCTTCTTTGATCCTAAGGAGGATAAATTTGGGAAGGAATCACAGGAGATTGGTAATGAGCCCTCTAGTTCTCAAAATCTGGGGGAACTACCATTCTTGCTTTAGCTGGATTACTAAAAATTCATTCATTCAATAATACCTTTTGAGTACCCACTTTGTGCCAACTACTAGTTTTAGATACAGGAGACAACACAGTGAACAAAACAAGGTCTTCTTTTTCTTTTTCTTTTTGTGCTGGTCATGGGGCTCGAACTCAGCTCCTGGTCATTGTCTCTGAGCTCTTTTGCTCAAAGCCAGCACTCTACAACTTGAGCCACAGCTCCATTTCTGGTTTAGTGCCTAATTGGAGATAAGAAGCTCATGAACTTTCCTGCCAGATCTGGCTTTGAACTGAGATCCTCAGATCTCAGAGTATCCAGGATTAGGTATGAGCCACTGGTGCCTGGTAAAGTCTTTTTATCCCCAGTCAATAAGTGCTTTGTAAAATTTCTCATTCTGTCCATCTTCGAGCATGTCAGATTTGAGATTTTGAAGTGATTGGCAAAAACTGGTGTCTAGCCTTTCAAATGAGTCAATCATAATCCTCAGAATTATGAAGAATATTAAAAATCAACTTTCAATGGATAAGATGCTCTCCGCTTACAAATGAAGAGACAGAGGGGAAAAGGGTCTTAAGTGGTGGATCCAAGGCTGCCCATCAAGTGGGGGTGGAAGAAAGAAGCAGCATTTGGTCCTAAGTGCCATCGTCCTTTTCACTAAAGCAGAGACCTTTGCCGTGGATTATTTTCAGATACTGAAGATCCCATGGAAAGATCATTTATCTTTACACAAATATGTCAGAGATGGTGGAATCCATTCAAAGCTTCAAATATACATAGCACAGTCCCAAGTCCCAATGCAAGAAATAGTGGTTTGTTTGTTAAAGACAGAGAGAATCAGCACTAGATAAAATCCCTCTCCTGGTCCTTCAGAGAAACCCTCATACCCTGTTCAAGAACACTTTAGCAATTTCTGGGCCTAAGAGGAAGAAGGATCCACTTGGAGGTCTGGTATAAAACAACTGCTATCATGAGACACTCCTTGTGAAGTTTTCCTGAACAATATACAGGGAATTGCTCCTTCTCAGAGGCCATAGTTTTCCTATAAACTTTCCACCTTTTCCCATAAAGTTTGTTCAAAGGGAAGTTTATGGACTATGATTCTTAGAAACTTGGGGCACATGAGACTTTTCATAATTGGTATCAACTGGCCCTAAGGAAAAGGGCAGTGACAAACTTCTCTGTAGGGAAAGCCAAGTCCACAATTAATAATCCTATCAATTTATTGAAGCCTTGAATGGGGGTAGATATGACTCTAGTACTTTTCCATGTTCCTTCAATCCTAAACTCCCCCAGGAGGGCAAACATCCTCAATTCCTTCCCTGATAAGTCTAGATGAGGCAGAATTAAGACTTTTTTCATGTTTTAGAAAATTAATGTGGGAATTACATACCACTCAGCACAGAAAAGCCCTTGAATGGCCTGGGATTATTAATATTGTTACATCAAGACCCACTGCTTTTCACATTCAGTGTGATAAATAAAACTAAGTAAGTATCATGATCCAACTTGTCAATTTGACTGCTGATTTCATCACAAAACACCTTTGCTGTTTCAGAGCATTTGGGATTTTTGAATTGTAGATTAATATAGTTACAGTTATACAAACTTTAGGCATTTTTGTTTTCTTTTGACTTGAACTCAGGGCCTGAGTGCTGTCTCTGAGCTTTTTTGCCCAAGGCTAGCGATCGACTCTTGAACCAAAGCTCTTTTAGTAGTTAATTGGAGACTTTCCTGCCCAAGCTGGCTTCAAACCTTGATGCTCAGATCTCAGCCTTCTGAGTTAGCTAGGCTTACAGATGCGAGTCACAGGTGCCTGGCTGCATATGGCTATTTTTATAGTGGAGAAATGGAAGGCCCAGGAAGAGAATTGCTCCGCTGTGCTGGAACTAGTTGGTGTGACAGCTGGGAGTAAAACCTTGAGACCTCAGCTCAGAGGATTCCCTTCCCTTCTCTTCTCTTCCTCCCTTCTCTTCCCTTTCCTTCTCTTCTCTCTCATGTGGTTCCACTTCAGACACAAGACACCACACATAGAGAATGCACTTAAGCATACCGTTCAATGAGTTGTTACATATATGCCTATCTCCTTGAACTATGAGATCAAAGTTTAAAGCATCTCAACAGTCTGCTTCTATTCTTCACAAGGGCTGTTCTCTTCTGAACTGTTATGACTTTAAAAAATATTTCTGCAACTGTACACTGATTGCATGAAGTGAGGGGTTTCATTGTGACACTCCTGTACATATATGTACACAATGTACTTTAGTCACATTCCTACTCTCTAATACTCTTTCTTGTTCCCCACTTGTCCAGAAAATGTTCTTAAAGCAGGCTTCATTAAATCCCTTTTATTTATTTATTTTTTGGTGCCAGTCCTGGGGCTTGAACTTAGGGCTGGGGCACTGTCTGTGCTTTCTCTCTCTCTCTCTCTCTCTCTTTCTCTCTCTCTCTCTCTCAAGGCTAGCAGTCTACCACTTGAGCTACATCTCCACTTCCAGTTTTTTAGTGGTTAAATGGCAATAAGGAGTCTCACTATCTTTCCTATCTGGGCTGGCTTTGAACCACAATTCTTAGATCCCAGCTTCCTGAGTAACTAGGATTACAGGCATGATATGTCTTTTATTTGTATAGATAATGTACTTTGACCATATTATCCTTCCACTTCCTGTTTTTCCCCTTGTTCTAGGTATTTTTGGGGGGCGGGCCCAGTCGTGGGGCCTGAACTCTGGGCCTGGGCACTGTCCCTCAGCTCTTCAGCTCAAGGCTAGCGCTCTACCACTTGAGCCACAGCGCCACT
>NW_012267377.1:701687-759565 GCF_000151885.1 Dipodomys ordii | reverse complement strand
TCCCCATCTCCTCCACAAGTTATACTGACATCAAATATAGTGAAAGCAGGGGTTATACTGTGGGGGAGGGACATACAAAGCAACAAAGAGATAATTGTTCTAAGTTTTTTATAACAGAGAAAACTTACAGTAATATCTTTCTAAGTCTGGTTCATTTGCTTAACTGTTTTGGTTTGTTTCACATGACTATAAGTTCATCTTCCATGTCATAGAAATTTATATACATGTGATTATACAACATGAAACTCTCTATATATGACTTCCTTTGATGGATCCATGTTCTGTGTATAGCAGGAGTTCATGCTTTTACTTTTAGTGTACTGTACAAACATACCATAATTCATCCATCTATCCATCTTCCTCTTGGTGGACCTATGAGTTAGTTCCAATTGGAGCTGGAGTCTTAACTATCAGATCAGTCCATCACTAATTCTCATTATCTATCTCAGTTTTGGCCTCATCAAGGTACTGTCACAGTCAGCATAAACAGATTCATCTGCCCAGGAGGGAGGCAGCTGGCTTGCCTATGACCTTGACCTGCCTTGGTAACGTTAGAGTTAGGAATCCTGCAAGTTTCTCTGTAAAGGGCTAGAGAGTATACATTTTTGTTTTTGTAAGCCATGTCATCTTAGTGCCAATGAATGACTCAGCTCTGCCCTGGCAGCATAAAAACAGCCACCATCAACATACAATATAACAAGGGTGGTTCATTTGCTTACTTCTAAAGCAAGGTTTATTTAGAGACCAGGAAGTGGATGAGTTTGTTTTGTAGGCTATCCTTCATCCAATCTTGCTTTCTAGCAGCATCTTTGCTTCCTGGCAAGCTAGTCTGAGGGAGGAGGAAAGCAGACATTGAATAAGCAACTATGTGGATTCTGTCACAGCACCGCTCATCATCTTCTTTAATCTCTACAGGGTTCCATGTGCTACAGTTTGGACGTTGAAAGCCCCAGGGTGGCACTAGTGGGCGGTGGTAGAATCTTCAAAAAGTGGGGCCTAAGGAGAGGTCTTTAGGTCATTGGGGGTATATATCCCTGAAGGAGAGTATGGGCCCTGGGCCCTCTTTGCCCCCCTTTGCTTCCTGTCTTGTGATATAAGTGATTTGATCTTCCACATTCCCACCAGGATGTACTGACTCACCATACTGTGAACCCAATGTGGCAGTTGACTGCACAAGTGAACCCTACAAAACACTGAGCCAAATAAACCTTCTCTCTTTTCAAGTTACATATTTCATGGTGATGGAACACAAACACAACACCTGGGCAAGCACTGTCTTTGTACTTGTTTTATGGATGCTGAGAGTGAGTGCAAAGATGATTAATAAAATCTGTACATTTGTGGCTTGTGATTTGAATTCAGTGCTCTTTCCCACACACTCAAGGATCTGTGAATCAACCTCAGTGTACTGTGCCCCCTCCCCACTGAAATTAGTTGCACACATTAGTATATTTGGGAACAAGGGCATTTTTCTGTAGATAAGGTCTATAGCTTTTATTGGCAACTCAAAGACATTAAGATGTAGAGATGAAGAAGAATCAAGATCTGGAGAGTTTTATCAACAAGAAATGGAGAAAATCAAATGACTTGCTGCTATCTACTTACTCAAAATGTTTTTAAGCTTTCATGAGTGATATTATATTTAATTTCTCTATCCAGATGTTCCAGAAAGGAACATCTTCCTTTAGGAAAAAAAAAGCTCGTGAGATTTCATATGAGAGGCACCACCCTTTTTGAGTGAACATTCCTGCAATGTAGGGCCCAGAAACAGAAATGTCTGATTAAATGTAGACAAGTGCGTGTGATGAGATCTACCATGGAATTACAGCTGTTCCTGATGAACCAGAGTTCTAGGTAAAGAAGAGCCTGTATTTATACTTGTATATTTACGTAAGTGTCCATCACCCCCACCTGTCTGTGTAGGTTCTAGTCAGCCAAAGTACTTCCTGGACTGAGAAGAACAAGGAGACAGTAGACACATAATTGTTAGCTGCATTTCATGGAGAAGGATCCTAATTAGTCTAAGCAGTGTTTAATGTAAATCAAGTTTCATTTTCAAAATTCCAGTGGTCACATTCTGACAGAATGTAGATTTTAAAAAAATGTTCCACATAAAACACAGATGCTAGTAAAACACTGTAATGACAGTCAGGGGAAGGGCAGAAATCAATACATGAGAAGTTAGTGAAATTAGGTAGATCTGACCTCCTGCAGCAGCTTTGGAAAATCACCCTTAACAACCAGACTTTCTGAGGTCGTTGCTTTGAGCTGGGGTCTATGCTTTTCGATTCCCTTCTGTGCTCTGTTTCTCTCAAGCCCATGTCAAACTTATGTGAGTGTTGGGTCTGATTTGTGGCAGTTTTCACATGTGGCAACAGGAGTATAAATGCGGAGATTCTTAAAGCCCTGATTCATTTCACAGAGCAATTTAATTATTGGAAATAGACAACATTTTTGTATCTTCCAAACCTCTAGTACACCAAATCACAAAAACCAGATCATTTCTATTAGTATTTGATAGCGCATGGCTAGCAGGGTTATAAAGAAACAAAATAAGAAGCATTTTACCTATTCAGTGTAAACTATGATGATTTTTTATTAAAAGGATGCAGGTATATATCACAAACTGACAATTTATTCTAAGATCTTTTTCTTCTGTGAGTTGGGTAGTTCTCTATGCAGAATACAGAATTGTATATGAGATATTTGAGTGTCTAAAACGATGTATGATAAATGAAGTAGCATGCTACTTATACGCTTATCATGTTCCCGGACTAGCAACAGGTTCAGCAAAGGGCATAGCCAGTAAATGAAATTTTCCAGCAGGACAATATATCATCACAAGAAATGTATGCGCTGGAAACTTACAAGCTTGCTCAAGATGCGGACAAGGTGTGAAATGGTAAAAAATGAAAAGCAGCCACATCATACAGCAAATTCCAAATTCAAGTGCATATTGCTTGGGGTGGATTCTTTAACTGTTTCAAACCATCACAGTGAGGGAGGAGATGCAAACACTGGCTGAAGGCAGGAATAAGTTTCCATTATTATCGACACCATGAAAAAGCAGAGAAAAGTAAAGGGTACAGAAATGTGAAAAGATGCCTTGATATTAATTTTAGTGAGAGACACTTCAGTGATATTCTCTGAGGACCCTTCATCATGTTTAACCTTGAGCAAGTCCCTTAATATTATTTTGCACCTCCATTTCTGTAGTTGTTAAATAGAAGGTGGGACAAATACTTTCTAAAGTGTCTTCCACTTAAAGAAAATTCCACGGTTCTCTGGTTTTTATATCTAAGGCCCTCAAAAGGAAATGGTCAAGGCAGATTGATTTTTCAATACACATTATACTAATACTTTAATACTAATACACTCTTTCTTGAGAGAGTGTCACAGTTGCTTTTTTTTTTTTTAACATGGAGCTTGAACTTGGGGTCTGGGCATTGTACCTGAGCTTGTCTATTCAAGACTAGAACTCTACCACTTTGAGCCACTAATTGGAAATAAGAGTCTCACAGACTTTCTTACCCAGGCTAGCTTTGAACCATAATCTTCAGATCTCATCCTCCTAGGTAGCTAGGATTATAGGCGTGAGCTACCAGCTAGCAAGAACATTTTTTGTTATGTAATCCAAGTATAAAAGATCTACTTAAGAGAAATTCCAGAAAATGCAGATGTGTGTATTCAGTAGTTTCTTTCAATAATTGTCAAGCCATGAGTTTCTACTTTCCTTCTTCAAAATCATCAAACAATGTTCCTGTTAAGACATCTGCCCAACCCTGAAGTATGGGCTCACTTCCTTATGTGTGTATGCCCTGGGTAACACAAAGGTTATGGGCGCCATGCATACTGTTTGCCTTTGTTAACGACTTCTAGTGACAGTGGAAAGTGACAGTTGCAAGGGTGAATTACCTGTAGTGTGTCAATACATATAAGTTACAATAGACGTAGGTGACAGCTATTCTAAGGAAGGGTTCTCTGTATGTTAAAAAGCTCAGTGGAGACAACATCCAGGGAGTAAAAGGATAAAATGCAATCTGATACACACTGAATTATGTCAACATCAAAGGCCTGAGGGAAACAGGCTGAAATGTCATGACCTGGAAGGAGAAGGGCATTGTGGTATGGTGGAGGCACATGGTGACCTGGAAGGAGAAGGGCACTGTGGCATGAGGTAAATGTACTGTGTCTTTTATCTCGGCACCATTGTTTACCAGCTATGCAATCTTGAACAAATGCAATGTTGATGACAATAGCCACTTCACAAAGCCATCCTGTGTGTGAATAAGATAATATTCAGAAAGTCATGCTTGAGACTTCAGAAACATTTTTGCCAGTTCTGGGGACTTGAACTCAGGGTCTGGGTGCTATATCTTAACATTTTTGCTCAAGGCAGGTGCTCTATCACTTGAGCCACAACTCCATTTTCAGTTTTTTGGTGATTACTTTGGGATAAAAATTTCATGGACTTTTCTGTCTAGGCTGGCTTTGAGCTGTGATGCTCAGATCTCAGCCTCTTGAGTAGCTAGTATTACAGGCATCAGCCACTAGTGATTCTAATTTTGTTGCTTCTTTCTTGTTTTTAAGAATGAGTTCTATGGATTTGGCACAGATGAAGGTAGGCTGCCAAAAAGAAAAGTGCAACTGAGAAGCAGGTATTCAAAAAGGGAAAGGCAGATTGTATAAAATTTATTAGTAAGGTAAAACTAGTCAATTATAGGGACAAGGGGATGACTCTGAATCACCATTTTGGAATGCAGTTTAGCTTCAAGAAAGACAAGGCTTGCTAGATCTATCAGTATTAGAAACACATGGACTGAAAGTGGGGAAGTACATTTCTGTTGGTTTCAGTGGAAAGAATAGGCTTCTGAGCAAAGCGAGAAAGCGAAGCCTGAAGATAAGGGTAGAAGACAGGTTCTATTCAGCTGGGGTCAGACAGCAAAGTTGTGTTGTTACAGGATGCCCTATCTAGATAGTGCTCTGTGTCACAGAAATAGGAATGGTGGCTTCAATGATACACTGGCATTTGTGCAGAGAAAATTCTTTGAAAAGTCTTCGCTGAATAGTAGATTTGCTCAGATGCAGAAGGTCTGAGTAACATGATTGGAGCAAAAGATGCTTTTGGACCTAGAAGAAGATGGCTACAATGTAGCCAATAGGCAGGCAAAACCACCAAGAAAAATGGTATCGCACTGCCAGCTCATTTCTTTATGCCCAGAATCTTCCTTAGAGACGAACACAGGTGACTGCATTTTTGGCTATCCTTGAAAGAGAGATCACTGAATCCAATAAATGAAGGAAATTAAACTTCTGAGCAGCAACATTCATAGAAGGTGAGCCTTAAACATAAGCCATTGTGGGGCTGAGAAGGTGGCTCAGTGGTAGAATGCTTGCCTCACATGCATGAGGCCCTGGGTTTGATTCCCCAGTACCACATCAGCAGAAAAAACTGGAAGTGGTGCTGTGGCTCAGGTGGTAGAGCACTAGCCTTGAGCTGAAGAGCTGAGGGACAGCACCCAGGCCCAGAGTTCAGGCCCTGAAACCGACAAAAAAATAAATAAATAAGCCATTGTGTGGCTCCATCTACACTGTGTTCTCTGGGACAAGGGTGGCAGGGACATTACTTAGAATTTGGTGAGAAGAATGCTTGTCTGGATGGTACCAAAAACACTCACGTGGTAATCAGAAGCCAGGAAGTGTTTCCATTGAGGTTCATTATCTCCCATCAATAATATAATTCCAATACTAACAAATCTTAGCGGGCCATCCTATTCAATGTTTGAACGGACTAGTTCCTCATTAAAAGGGAAGCAAGCATTTTCTTTCTAACAGACAAATGATAATATCCTGGGCTTCTTGTCTGTGGGATGGACTGCATATGGTGCGATGTGCTTAGCATAGTCAGAGTTTCCATAAAATTAATGCTTAAACAAGCATGCCAGGGGGTCCACGTATCTATCAGTAGCAGAACATTAAAGATTCAACAATGCCTTTCTCTGTGCTGAATACCATTTAATGAAAAGTCTCAGAGGAAATATCCACATGCTCTGATTTCACAACTGGGAGTCTGGAAAATACAAGTGGAGGACAATCGAGCAGATGGATTGATATAATTAAAGTCATCGGGTTTTATGTTTTTTTCTTTTTCTTTTTTTTTTTAAGAGTCTGCTGTGCAGGCAAAAAGAAGTCACCAGGAAGTTCAGTACAGAAACCTTGTTGTGGGAGCCACAGGCACACGTAACCCTTTTTTTGGAGAACAAGTAATGAACCCGGAACACTGGCCACTGGCATTAGTGCCTCCACCCTGGGGAAGGTGCCTGGAAAGGGAAAAAGAGACCCAGGCCTCACTTGTAGCTCATTATGGCCCCTCTGGACAGAAGACCTCTGCTGTGCTGGGTCCTCCTACCATTCAGAAAGAATGAAGACATAGAGGAAGCTTTACAGCAATGTATTTCTTTAAAACAATGATCAGTTAAGCTATTGGCAACATTGGCAGCTTAATTAAGAAGACAGTGCATTTGTAAAGGAAAATGCTAAATTCAGACTAGAGACCTTATAATCGAACTTGTGCTTTTAATCCCATTTTAAGTCCCTATGCTATCAAATCATTTTGTAAATAATCTATTTTCAAGTCTACCTGCCTCACCAAACTATAACTTTCATAATTACCCATATTAGAATACTGTCATAGTAGTAATGCAGTTCAAAATACTACATAATTATTCTCCCTGAGGACCGAATGAGGTACCTAGTAAATAAATCATCTAAAAAACAAATTAACAGACAAACTGCACATAATTTCTAAGAAAATATCATAAAGCTACCTCCCACAGTATGATCAGTAGTAAGTTAAAATATTATGGACAATAAGCTTAAAAGCCCCAAAATACTCCCAGAAAGCATGGAACTATTATACAGAGAGTAAAGAAATTCTGTAGATGCCCATGAGAAAGCACAAAACTTCATTTCATGGGTAAATCCTTAGTTTAATGCCATGGAAATTGATCTCACACTCGCAGATTCTTTGCCTTGAGCACGTACATTATTTCAGACAAATGACATGGGCCATAAGTACTTCTGATCTCAGCATGTCATGGAAACATTAAATGATTGCTACTGCAATAATATTTGTTCGAGATGTTGAGTTCAACAAAATCATAGGCAGCAAGAAGTTCGAGGAAAGCTACCAATGATTTTAGTTTACGTTCATTCTCTTAAAATCTTATACTAATAGACTATTCAGATTCATTTAGTAAGTACGTAAATACTTCCTTATGCTGGAGGGAGCTGTACACATTCTTATAAAACTGAATGTTTTCTATTGAAGACTTCTCTCTCTAGTAACCATGAATCAAAGTCTTCTAGTGGCATTCCTCTTTGTTCCAGCCTGGAAATGTAATGGCTGTCATTCTAGTTTATGACCTTGACCATCCTCATCAAGAGTCATCACTTTAATTTGAGTCAGAAAGCTTTCCACCTTTTTTTCCTCCATGGAAATCTTCATAATCTACTTATTCTTTTTGCTTGGAAGAAAAAGAACAGTGAATCATTTATCTAGTTAATATCTCAAGAACATATAAAAAAATAATGTCTATTGGATAATCAAAATAATAGCGTTAACTGTTTGTAAAATGTCCAAATGTTTATATACTTTAGAAACATATTTAAATCAATTTGTATTTTCATAATGCAAAAAATACAATGAATATTATATAGTTTGACTTTTCCACTTTTTTTCCCACTTTTCTTGAGAACCAGTTTTGTATTTGTCTTTAAAAGGTTAATAATTATTTATTTGCAACATGCTGGAATTTTCCCAAACAAGGGCTTTAGGACAAGAAAAACATTCCAGTCTAAATACAACTGCTAGCAAAACAAACAAACAAACAAACAAAAAACCTTCCCAATTTCTTTAATATAAAACATATTTCATTTCACATAATTCCCCAATGAGGAGAAGTAGGGCTCTTCTATTCTACTTAGGCATTCAGGCATCTAGGCCTAGAGATGTCTCAGGCCGCCTGGTGCTGTGCACCTGAGGTAAGAGACAACTGGCAGGGATTGTTGTTCTTGTGCATGGTAGAGGCCAATTCTAGAAGAACATATTTCACTATACCCACATTCCTTTTGCCAGGATCAGTCACAGAGCCTCAGTCATGGCAAGAAAGGAGGAAAACACAGTCTTTGTGTCCAGTAGGACAAGCAAAAGGGGCTTGATGGGTTACAGTAAAACCTGTGCCTTACCACACAATCTCTTACAGTCATAACGGTGTCGCCTATAAAAGGATCTAGTTAAAAACACCTTTGTAGACTTGTGATGATTAAATCTGAGTCTTGTAAAGACTAAGTAAATGCCTAGCATTTAGTAGGTGATCAGAAAGTGTACTCTATTATTTTTGCTGCTCGCCTGGACTTTAAACTTCATCTCTGAGTGAAATTTATGATGAGGCCAGTCCCATTAGCTGTGAAGCATACTGAACACATTAAGACTCTTTTGCTTATCACAATTTTTAGTCAGAACACAATTTCATTTTGAGATTGTAAATGCAGTCAAGCTTCTTCATCTTTGGTCATTTTTTCCCTCTAAAATGACCCCTGACCTTTGGCAATATTCTGAGGCCTCACAGGGTATTTATTCTCAT
Organism: Dipodomys ordii; assembly: GCF_000151885.1. Classification (NCBI taxonomy): domain Eukaryota; kingdom Metazoa; phylum Chordata; class Mammalia; order Rodentia; family Heteromyidae; genus Dipodomys; species Dipodomys ordii. Next base: position 750,920 of record NW_012267377.1, on the reverse strand, counting down.
CTCTGAGCTCAACCCAAGCATGCCAGGGACACCTATACTTCATTGTAACTACAACAACAACAAAATGTTTCCAGACATTTCCAAATGTTTCCCGTGGATTAGAGAAGGGGGAAGAATCACTCTTAGTTGAGAATTTGTGTGCTCATTTTTTTCCCTTATCACTTTTGGACCCCAATAATAAACAGCCCTATTTTGAGTGGAGGTTATATTCTAATATATTTTGATAACAAATATTGGTCAGACACACAAAGCTTATGTTGAGTATTGACCAACATTCTAATTTTGCTTATTAGTTTAAGAATGTTAGAAACTATTTGAATCAGTTCTGATACTACTTTAGACCCCCAATGATTTTCTCCTTTTCTGAACTGACCTTCACAAGTCTTCCCCTAATGTGGGTGAGGGACAAAGGGCATTGTTTGAAGTGAGTGGTTGTTCTAGTCAATCAACTTGAGGTCTCAAGTTTTACTGATCATCTGTGTGTATCACAACATTCCACAATCATGCTACTTTGCACTTTTTATAGAGGTCTATAGAAGTTATTTAAGACCTCCTAATCAATAGCAAGAGAACCTACTTCCCAAGTTTCTGGGACAGTGGATGGATTTAGGTGTTGGAACTAGACCAGTTAAACTCCAGTGCAAATCTGTGGCTTCCTGGTTTGATCATTTCTTGAAAATCTCTTGATCACACATAGACCTGGTTGCTCACTATGAACACTGAGGAGGAGAAGAACCATGACAGAGTTGATGTAATAACTAAGCAAGGTGAATGTTGTAAGTGATTGACACTTTGTTGGTGCTCAGTAAGCGTGAACTGGATTTGAGTCTTCAGGTCAGCACTAGAAGCCACAGAACCCTCCCATTGGCATCTCCCTTCCTTTCCTACAATGGCCAGGATGACATTCATCACAGGGCAAAAATGGTAGGAGAAGTAGAGAGACATCTGTGAACTTCATGGGGTGCCAGGATAAATGGAGACACTCCCACTGCTATTATAAAGTGCTGGCCTGTTTCACTCACACACTTTCTATGTGAATGGTATCTTTTATTCAGATCATTGCTGAGAAAACTCTGATCAAAAATGGTTCTTCAGTCGGGTGCTGGTAGGTGATGCCTGTAATCCTCGCTACTCAGGAGGCTGAGATCTGAGGATTATAATTCAAAGCCAGCTGGGGAAGAAAAGTCCCTGTGAGACTCTTATCTCCAATTAGACAATTGGAGATAATTATCTCCAATTAGGGAGTGGTGCTGTGGCTCAAGTGGTAGAGCACGAGCCTTGAGCACAAAGAGATTCAGGGACTACATCCAGATCCTGAGTTCAAGCCCTACAGCTAACAACAACAACAAATAGTTACTTATCATCAGCTTTCTCAGGGAGAAAACCAATCAATTAATCAATCAAAGAGTAACATCAGGGTCTTGGAAATTAATATCTTTTTTCCTCCTTCTTTCCCTTTTTCCCAATACTAGAGCTTCAGCTTTCTTGCTTAGAGTTGGTACTTTACCACTGAAGCCACATATCCAGTCTGTTTTTTTGTTGCTTAATTGGAAATGAAACTTTGTGAACTTTTCTGTCTGGTCTGGCTTAGAACTGAGATCCTCAAATCTCAGCCTTCTGAGTAGCTAGGATTATAGGCGTGAACCACAAGTGCTGGCTGGTAGCTAATGTCTTATTAGTGAAGATACGTGCCAAGTAGGCCATAGGATGCTGATAAGAGCTGGAGAAGGATTTTCTCCCTTTGTCAAGAATCCTCAAATCTACTAATGGATGCCTGGCCTGAGTGTTTGCTTTCCTATGTTTATTGAGACATAATGCTTTAGAATGAGCCTTTCCTGAGAAGAGGTTTGAAGTGAGAGAAGGGTACACAGTGACCCATACAGTTGATGCCAAGTGAGAAGGGGAGAGACGTAGGGCGCGTGTTGCTGGACAGGGCACTGAAATCAAACTCCTTCAGTTTCCTTGGTGGCTGACTCTTCAGATAAGAGCTTTGCCATCACTCCCAGACAGTCTCCTGAAGTACAGCTGGAGAGCACACAGACAAAAGCTCCTCTTTCATTCTCTCTCTCTTGAGTTCTTTGTATATTCACAGGCCAGAGTGTGGCGAGGCTGCTGTCTTCTAACCAGAGCCATTGACTGGAAGCAGCTTACATGAAGAGCTCCCTTGAAACAGGAAGCTGGTGCTGCACTGGAGCTGAACGTCCTGTTCCAAGCCCACTGCTCACCACTTTGCGGTCTGTGGAGATGGCTAACTGATCACCAGGGAGGTCCTTGTGGTTAGGAAGAGATGGTCATCAGGAGGCCATCAGCCCATGCGCCTGGACCCCAGGGTCTGTTTACTCCACTGACACGTTCTACAGAGGCCCAAAGCCATTCCCAGCACAGCCATTGTGAACTTATCCAGGAGCTGGGGAGCAGGGGGTCCCATGCTTCACAGCTATTAATTAAAGTAATTATTCCCAGGGCTACAATTACAACCCCAAAGATCCCACTTAGCCTCTCTTCTCCAATCTCTTGTTTCTGTAATGCGGATGTCGTAAAAGATTCATTTGCTACCACTTACTGATTGCATTTACTCGAGTATATTGTTTCAGATGGACAGGACGGAAAGCCGATACGGAATATTGACCTTGGAGGCATCCTGTGATTACGTGGGCTGCCCCAGCTATCATTAACCAGCCTGTTTGATTTTTCTGAGTGCCACAGACACGGCTGGTGACAGATCCATGACCTTTTCCCTATAAATGTTATGAACTAGAAGCGGTGCAGACATGACAGGAGGGAGGGATGTCACGTGGTCGTTTAAATGCTACGTCATTGCCCTCAGAGACAGCCTTGTGCTCTGACGTTAGAGGACATTTTGGTGGTGATGAGTGGTGGTGGTGGTGGTGGTGTTTGATTTCTATTTGTACGAATCAACTAAAAATAGAGCTGAAACATGGAAACAATTGACCATCCTAAACCTCTAAGAACAGATAGTCTAGTTAGATATCATGGGCATTGGTTTTTTTTTTTTGCTTTTGTTTTTTTTGAAAACCATTTTAAACTGGGATCAAAATCTCCATTTAAGTGACCAACCATAAATAACCAATGGATGCGGAGTTTACTTGGAGCATGGGATTTTAAACTGCCATTGAATACGTAATGCAGAATTCTCTTCTAACCTGATTTGAGTAAATGTGCTTTAGGCCTACATGCAACTAAATGTTGCAGATAATTAGATCTGAACACAGCAACTGCATGCAAGGCAAGAATGAGTCCTCAGGTAACTCTCTTCTCCTGCCTTATCTCAAGCAGAGTAATCTCTCTCCAGCCTGTTACAGAGAGCTGTAGCCTCAGCCTTAGCTGCCCAATTAACCTCCAACAGGAAGTTTTTAGAAGGTACCAATGTCTAGAAATACCATAAACACACTAAATCAACATGCTGTGATGAGACCTAAGCATTACTTCTTTCCCATTTTTTCCCCTAAGCAACCAGTATCATATTATGAGATGTTACTTCTGAGAACCACTTGTCCAGTTAGATAGAAAGTGAAAGGCCAGATAGAAAGCTACCATTCTGGGCTAGGAAGGTGGCTCAGTGGTAGAGTGTTTGCCTTGCATGCATGAGGCCCTGGGTTCGATTTCTCAGCACCACATAAGCAGAAAAAAAAGAAAAAGCTGAAAGTGGTCTGTGGCTCAAGTGGTAGAGCGCTAGACTTGAGCTGAAGAGCTGAGGGACAGCGCCCAGGCCAAGAGTTCAGGCCCTATGACCAGAACCGAAAACAAAACGAAACAAAAAACAACTCTCAATTTCCTTTTTAGGAAAAGTAGGGAGGAAGAACTGAAATGAGAAAACTTCAGAAATAGAAAAGTACTCGATGAGTGTAATAAAAAAGAAATAAAAGAGAACCATTCAAACTCCACAACCCTAAAAGTACGATTTGCCATACTAAGTGGGTTTATTTAAATAAAGTACAAGTATCAATGTAACCAAAGACTTTAATCTTTAGCATTTTTTAAAAATTAGAAATTCTACCAATAGTCAGTCATGGTTCATGAAGGAAGAGATGAAAGTTTGTTTTTATTTAAAAAGAGCCAGAAAATGGATTTTGAAATTCTAAGGCAAATAATTTCATGGGTTTCTGCTCTAGCACAGGGTCAAAGTATTTACATTATATCAAATAGTTAAGGGACAGTAATTTAGAAATTATAGACTTCAAAAAGTCATGACCATCTTTCAAATAGAGCACATGTAAAGAGACAAAAAATAGAGTGTGGGGTTAGGCCTGCTACGCGGTCCTCTTTCAAAATTTACACTAGCTCATTATAAGCAAAATGTGAGAGGCATTTCTTCTAAATCACACAGAAAGAGGCAGTCTTAGCTTTTCTTTCCCAGAATGTACGTGTCCAACCACAGAAACAATTGTGATTGCTCTCACAAAATTGGGATAAAAAGGTTCAGAAATGGATTTTGGAATGACCCATTTCTAGGAAAGATAAAAATTTACCATTTTGCTAACATGTCCTCGGTTTTGATGAGGTGACAATCACTCCTTTTGAGACCCTAAAAATAGTGATTTAAAAAATATACTTGACATTCTATGCACTTGCTTCCTTTGTATACATTTTAGAAGGTTCTTTCTTGGACATTACCTAAACAATGCAGAACTAAGGAGAAGCCACACTGTTGCTTTTAAATGTGCAGTTAGATTGTATTTGCGGGCTTTTGATGTCTTTTAATAACCTCAAGTAAAAGGCTGAATGCATTCAACAACAGTAGCAGAAAAAAAGTGCAATGAGTCATATTATGGGAAAATGGAGAAAAAGATCCAGGCCTCTCCACTGAACACAATCCTATATTGTAGGCAATCTGTGATAACACCCTTTCATTTCAGTTCAGTCCCATAAAATTACCACTAACATTACAACTCATGCAGAACACAGATAAATGTAAAAATGTCACAGAATTCTTCCAGATGGGACTTTTAGTTCCACTAGATCACCATCTACTTTTTTACTTGTCTAATATTTCATTACAACCTTCCATAAGTTAATTTTCTTTCCACTGACCATGTAAATCACAAATCAATTTTCATTTAAAATGCCTGACTACAGATTGTTCCTGAAAGCTTGGAGCATATGCTTCAGTGAACTCTCCAACGTCCTTAGTGTACTTAAGAAAAATGTTGTGTGTGTGTGTGTGTGTTTAAAAAAACACCTCTTTAAAAAAAAGAAATTAATTCTACATTAAAATCTGGCACAAGATGCAGGGCATTCTATTTCTCCCCCAAATGCAGATGTATTTGTAAGATATGAAATCACACGAGGCTAAACATTTATCACAATGAAAGTAATGAACATGGCAAAAATTTTATGGCAGCATAAAGGACAGCACATTTGTGAAAGAATACAACACACACACACTAACCTATTACATATACAGACATGAAAAAATGTAGTTTAGGTTTTAAGAATAATATCATAGATTGAATTTTAGATAAAGTGTCTTTTGTACCTGCTAATTCTGTAAATGTAAGGAGGAACACACTTGGAATCTAGGTTTTTCTTTATTAAGAGAAGAAAGATTGTAAGCTCAATTCTCAGAAATATTTAGGTAGAGGAAGCAAAGCTGTGGCCCAAGTGGTATAGTGCCAGACTTGAGCAAAACAACCAAGGAAAACATGAGGTCCTTAGTGGCCCTCCCACCCCATCCCACTGCCCTCCCCCCAAAAAAAGGAAGATTTGGATAGAAAAGACTTTTGTTTTGGGTATGTAAAAATATCTTGATTCAGTGATTTGAAATTGGGGGAAAGAACTGGAAAGTTATGAAATAATATCAACAATTCTGCACAAAGGAGGTCTTCTGTTGAGTTTTAAGCCCTTGATTAACAGTGCATTCCTTTAATGGTATTATAAATTGGGTAGATTTTTATGTTGGATAAACATAAAAAATGTTGATTCCTGATTCCTTCCATAATCTGTGATATTCCTAATAGTTTAAAGTTTTACTTTTTAAATTCACAAGTGGAATTTGTGTGTGAACACAGTATTGAAATATTCCAGGTGAGAAATTGGGAATCTCATTTTTGGAATTCAATTGGCAGATGATTGTTAACCAGAAATCACCTGTAATTCTGGATCTTTAGAAGGTGAGTGCCAACATGGAATGCTGTCCTGGAAGAGATGGAGAAAGTTGTACTTGGACACTCAGCCACATTTACTGAGCCCCCCCTTCCCCGCCCCAACACACACACACCAGTGCCTGAAAAGACACAATAGGGGAAGAATATGGATTTTTCTTGTGCCTACTATGTGAGAATGGTCTATCAACTATTGCAAGGATTTGGAGGGCTGATCAGCTGATGTGGGTTATTTCTGATTTCTAGTAGAAGTGATTTTTTTTTGTTTCTGTCTCATAATGCTACCACTCTTGTGTCTAAGAAAGCATACTTTCAAATTGGCTACTTGGGGTAAGGTAAGGCAACTATATCTCTAAGCATTGTGTATTGGCTGAGGAACTGGGTCAAATACTCTCATTAAGTCTTCCCTAACTGCTTTATCTCAATTCCCCAGAATTGGGGGGAATTTAGCTAACATGCAGCGATGGGTCTGAGCTTGGGCAGAAATGCTATACCTGCAATAGATTCAGATAGTTACTTTCCCTCTTTTGTCTTTTTTCTTTGTAAATAATGTGGTGGTATTAGTGTTTTGAACTTCAACCCTTCTCAGAGCAATGCTTTGCCAGTTGGAAAAGCACTACCTAGGAAAAACTCAACTTTCTGGCTGGAAGTTGGCCAAAAATTAATGTGATTTTATGACCTACTCATTAATCTCCTGAAAAAGTATGCAATATTATTTTATGAGCACCAATGACTTTATGACTCTGATGAGGCCTTTGTACAGTTGGTTTTTTTTCTTTTGAGGTGACCTGGTTGACTTATCCTCTACTCTGTTCTGTTCAGAGGCTTGGGCAGCCTGGAGAGCTTCAGACAATGCCAAAAAAATGAACAACTAAACTTAAAAAAAAACCCAAACAACAACAACAAAGAAAACAAAACAAAATCCCAAACGACAAAACACAAAACTTTGCTGGTGCAGTATACTTCTCACCATACATCATGTGAGAATACAAGAATTGCATGCAAGAATTGTTTTTTAAAAAAAAAAATCCTAAACTGGATGCTGGTGTATCAAACCTGTAATTCTAACTACTTAGGAGGCTGAGATCTGAGGACTGTGGTTGGAAGCCAGCCCAGGCAGAAAAGCCCATGATACTTTTATCTCCAATAAACTATTCAGAAAAGTCCAGAAAATGGTGTTGTGGCTCAAGTAGCAAAGTATTAGTCTTGAGCACAAAAAAGGCTCAGGGACAGCTCCCAGACACTGAGGACTGGCCAAAAAAAAAATATCTTAGAAATGTTTACTAAGTATGTAAGATTGGATGGAAATTCTAAAGCAAGGAAATCAATGTGTTTCTGTTAATATAACTTGAAGACTAAAGTAAAGGAAGAACTATAGCACAAAATTTACTAGGATGATAAATACAGTTGAAATTGCCACTAACTGCCCTTTTCTCAACTGAACCATGGACGGGGAAGAGATTTTTCTTGGCTTCCAAAGCAGAGACTAGGGCAATACTGTGTCATGGAATAAATTCTTCAGATCCAGGAAAGCTCTGAAATAGTTCTCAAGGTAGGAACTGTTTCAAGATTAGGAAAATAAAAACAAAAAACAGTGCCAACCTCCTCTTTCCCCATCAAAAAATCCCTATTATTTTTAGCTGCCTGATGAATTCCAAAGGTCTAAATTCTACAGAGCAAGTTGCTAGATGGAAACCTTTTTCAAGCAAATCTTTCTGTCATGTATATGTATCGTTTTTGTTAAGTAAAATCTCCAGTTGCATTGAAGTCAACAGGAAAAGAGAATTTTCACTTCAAGGGTTTCTTTCCTGGCAAAAGTTCCTAGTGTTTACTAGCACATACAACACACTTGCAAACACCTGAAAATACCCATATTCAATGATATGAATATGCTAGTGAGTCATAGTTGCCATTTGGAAGATGAAGAGGAGACATTAGCAAACTTCCAAAGTGTACATTCCTGTGATTAGTTTAAAATTTAGGATGAGTCAGTGTGATTAAGTAGTATTGGAAGTCAGTAAGTAATTGCTATTTCAAAAATGCTCCTTTTGCCAGGTGCTGGTAGCTCACGCCTGTAATCCTAGCTACTCAGGAGTCTGAGGTCTGAGGATCATGGTTTGAAGCCAGCATGGGCAGGAAAGGCTGAGACTCTTATCTCCAATTAACCACCAGAGAACCGGAAGTGTCACTGTGGCTCAAAGCGGTAGAGTGCTAGTCTTGAGCAAAAAATGCTGAGGGACAGTACCCAGTTCCTGAGTTCAAGCCCCAAGACTGATAAAACACAACAACAGCAACAACAAACAAACAAACAACAACAACAACAACAAAAACCCTTTAGCCACAATGCAGTATCACTTTTATCCATTAGGGTAGTTTTGTTCAAGCAATCAACCAACCAGCCACCACCACCAAAAACAAAAATAAAGAAGAGAAAAAAAGTAGACTCAGAAAATGGCAAGCCAGTTGACTGACAGTGATGGTTAATTTTAGGTGACAACTTTACTGGATTAAAGGAGGTTTCTGGAAGAGGAGCCTTTGGGTCTCTGGGCTGAGGAAGACATGGAGTCAGCCAACCAGGGCACCATTCACTGAACTGTGGACTCAGTGAATTCTCCCTCTCACTTCTGGAGCTGGGAGCCCCTTCTTCTGCCATTGGGCACCCCAACTTCAGCTTCTCTAGCTTGGACCAGTGCTTTTTGCTCCCCAGATTCTCAAGCTTTCAGACTTGGACTAAGAGTTGCCTTATTGGCTTGGTGTTCCTTGTTCTGAGGCTTCCAGACAAAGAAGGAGCCATGCTCTCAGCTTCCCCGATTCTCTGGCTTGGAGAGAGACTCTCGTGAGACTCGTCGGTCTCCATTATCGCTGTTTCTCTGGAGAATGCTGATGCCTATGCTGACCTAAAATGGACACTCTCCCCATTTCCAATATCAAGGAAGTATGCACAAAATGGGTCAAAACCCTTATATGCAAACAAAAGGGAAATCTGCAAGCACTGGAAATGAGGAACAGGAAGCCAATGATGGCCATCCTGAGTCCTTGACAGAAGACGTTGATAAAGGCTTAACTCCTTTGGGGCCTATGTTCCTACACCAACTCAGAACCCTGGTTCTCTGGGCCCTAGCAAGAAGAGGTGTGTGAATGGCGTTTCTTAGTAAAGTTCAGAAGTGTTCAAAGTAAAAAGGATTTCCTAGACAAGGGAATCAGGGAAAAAAAAGTTGTTTGTTTCTATGAAAAGCTCTGATTAGGGAAAAAGTATCTGTGGAAAATTGAAACCCAGGTATACGTACTGCATGCTGGAGCATCTAAATTTATGTCAGGTACCTGGTGCAGATATCTCTAAGCTGAATGATTCCTTAGTAAAATATGCAGGGCATAGTAGATGATATCTACTTCTTACTGAAATCCCTAGTAGAGCTAATTGAAAAATAAAGATGTTTACAAAAATGAATCTCAGAGTGACAAGAGAAAAAGGCGAACTACAAAACATACTTACAGTGTGCTATGTACCATCTCAGTACATCCAAAGAGTCTTATGTATTCTGTGTATACTGTAGTAAAGTATAAGTGTGTGGACCACAGATGTAGTGGTCACTTCTAGGATGAAAGGAAGGCCATAGATGATGGGGTGGAGGGAAAGAAGGAGGAGAATTTTAGCATCAGTCATAGAACTTTTTTTCTATTAGAAGGAGATTGGAAGCAAATTAACTAAAACTATAACATCTGTTCCTTAAAGATTAGCAGTCTGTCTGTATCTCTATATCCATTCATCCACCCATCAGTATCTATCTGTCTGTCTGTCTATTTGTAGGGCTGAGGTTTGATTTCAGAGCCTCATGCTTAGCAGACAGGTTCCTTACCAGTTGAGGCATTTGCTATTTTTGAGACAGGGTCTCATGTTTTTGGCCAGACTGGCCCGGATCACCATCTTTCTGCTTACAATTCCTGCCATAACTGAGCTGTAAGGCATGTACCACCCACACCCAGCCTTTTCTATTGAGATAGAGGGCTCAGGCACTTTTGCCCAGGGAAGCCTACAACTGAAATTCTCCTGATTTTAGCCTCCTGAGTATGTAGGATTACAGATATGAGTCACTACACACCCAGAAAGATCACTTCATTTTTATATAAATATATTTATAACATATATATGTATTCCTGTATTATATGTTTCATACCACATATAATTATATATTATATAATATATATAATATTGTAGTACATGTTATATATAATAGAGATATTTATATAAGTATAAATATTTTTATATAAGTAGAAATAAAGCATATACACATTCATGTGCATGGCAGTAGTTCTACTATACTTCAAATAAAGTACAAAGAGAGAGATAATTTTAGATTCCAATCAAAGGAAGCTGCTTATAGAGTTGCAGCAATTTCCTCTCTGTAGAGATAAAAATCCCAACAGTTTCTAAGTGACAGTAGAGAACCTATAAAATGTGTTCTCTTTCTCTTTGTTATCAAAGTGGATCCTTTGAGATTTTTCTGCTTAGGGATCTAATATAGAAATGCATATTATTGTAGCTGTTGCTGTTTTTAATGAGTTAAGCTTTTAACTAGTGCCAGACATGTAGAATATATATATATATATATATATATATATATGTATGTAATAATGCAAGCCACGTATGTAATTTAAAATTGTCTGTTCACACTTTAAAGAGTGAAAACAAATGGCTGGAAGCATGGCTCAAGTAGTAGATAGCTTGCTTTGTAAATACAACATCTTCTGAGTCACAGCCCCAATATTAGTCAAGAACTAGTGGCTCACACTTGTAAAAGTCCTGGCTATTCAGGAGTCTGAGACATAGAGGATGGCAGTTTGAAACCAGCCTGTGCAGAAAGGTCTAGGAGACTCCATCCCCAAATAACCAGAAAAATCCAGACTGAAGGCATGAATCAAGTGGTAGAATATCAGCCATGAGTAAGAAAGTGGAGAATGCAAGACCCTGAATTCAATCCTCTGTATGAGCATATATACTCACAAACAAATCTATATAATAAACAAGTCTGTATAATAAAAAGTAAAAAAATCAAATGAAATTAATTTTAATAATATGTTGTGCTTAATTCTCAATAAACAAAAAATAATTTCAACATGTTATCAAAATAAAATACTAATGGGATAGTTTATGCATGTGTGTATTTTACACTACAGTATATCATGGTTTCTGCCAAAACCAGTTCTAATTCTTAGTAGTCATATGTGGCTCACAGCTACCCTATTGGTCTTTGAAGCTCTTAATAAAAATAGCTGTCATTTATTATCCACTTATTAATGTTAGAGTCTACTGTTACACAGTATCACATTTAAGTTTTAAAACAACCCTAAAAGACAGCTGAGGGAAGCTCTAACACCAGCTACTTAGGAGGATCGAGTTCCAAGGCCAGCCTGGCAACAAGTTAGTGAGATTTTCATTTTACACATTCATCTCATCCATTCCCAAACAAGCTGGGTGTGGTGGCAGCATGTGCCTGTCAACTTGGCTTTGTGGGAGGCATAGGAGGATCATGATCCAAGGCTCCCAAGGGCAATACCTCATGTGGTAGAGAGTGTGGCTCAAGTGATAGAGAGCTTGTGTACAAGTGCAAGGCCTTGAGTTCAATCCTTAAGACTGAAAAAATTAAAAAAAAAACAACTAGAAGATCCCAAATTTCAAGGGAAAACACAGCCTGTGGCTAACACAGTCAGCAAGCAGCCTGGGTAGATGCAGACTGGCCAGTGTGGCCACAGCTCATTCCATGGGCCTCTGTGCTCAGTGGTTGCCTGAAGGCAGGGAGCTCATCCTAGTGAAGCCTCTCCTCATTTAGCCTCTGTATTAACCAAGCACCTCAAATCTCATTCTTACCAAGCACTTAGTTGTTCAGCTGAGCAAATGCCTTATCTGGGCTGAGAGATGGTGCCAGGGACCCCCACTTTTTATTCCATCTCTCATCACAGGGCTGGAAAATGGGATCCAGTATTTGCTCTGACTCCAAATCACTTCCAAATGAGACAAAAGGCAGTGAAGTAGCACATTTCAGGAGAAAGGGAAAGACGAATGTCACATCTCCCAGTGTGCTTTTGCGGTCTTGGAGCCCTTGGTGGGTCTCCATCATTCAGCTGTTTGACAAGCTTCCGCTTTCTCTGCATCTGGCCCTACGTGGGACAGCGTGAGCACCTTTCATGGTTTCATAATCAACTGGAAGCAAGGAACAGCACCAAATCAAGGAGAATGAGACTCCAGCTGCTGTTGCTGCTGGAGTCGCCTTCTGAATGTGGCTTCTACAATATTTCATCTGTGCTGACACCTTTCACTCTCAATTATTTGGCTGCTGTCAAAACAAATCAATCAAATTAAGGCACTGTGTCTTCGTGTTACCATTCCATTGCAAGTTAGCAGCATTAGCTTTGAAATAGATGGAAGTATAAATTGTATCTCTATTATTTATTTAATGCCACTTTCTCCCATGTGAATTATTCTCCAAACACAGTAAACTCAAGTGATCTTTTGCCCGATGTTGAAAATATATGTAGATATTCTGTGGAGAATCTGTAACATCACAGATCTCTGGGGAGGGGAGAGTGAGATACATGAAAACTTGTTCATGGATCTGTAAATTTGTGCTCATCTTAATCCAGGGACAAATAACAGACAACTTATATTCTCCTTTTTCCTTTCTCATTTTAACTGTAGCCTTGGTGAACATAGTTGACAAATATTACTTGAAAGAAGATGATGTTAAGCCAAAGAAAAAGGTTAACATGGGAGAAAGAGTTTTTTCAAAGATTCATTTTGTTGACAAGAAGATAAAACATGAATAAAGGTATATCATTTCAACAAATTAAAATGATGTCCAAACTATATCTTTTACAAAACAAATATCTTCTTCTCCTTACCTCAAAACTGAGAGGGTTACTTCCATTGTTTTGTTCCAGACTATAGTGGGCATAAATTACACACATTCTTAAAGAAAAAAAAGAAGAAGAAAAGGCCAGGTGCTGGTGGCTCATGCCATAATCCTAGCTACATAGGAGGCTGAGGATCCTCATTTGAAGTCAGCCCAGGCAGGAAAATGTAGGAAACTCTTATCTCTAATAAACTACTCTGAAAAAGCCAGTAGCAGTACTGTGGCTCAAGTGGTAGAGTACTAGCCTTGAACACAGCTCAGACATGGTGTCCAGGCCCTTAAAAGATTAAAAAGCCAACTCACTGACAGATTTTAAAAAATTATTTCTTCTAATTGCACTATGGCCCTTGAAGGAGTACATAATAATTAAAGCTCCAATGTGAGTGTGAAGATTCTGCCAATGAAAGAGAATCTAGCTGGGTACTCATGGATCACACTTGTAAATTCTAGCTCTCAGGAGGCTAGGATGCTTATCTCCAGTTATCCATTAAAAAGCAGTAGAAATGTGTGTCAAGTGGTAGAGCATGAGACTTGAATGAAGAACCCAAGGGACAGTGCACAGGCCCTGAGTTCAAGCCCCAACACAAGTAAAGAAGGAATGAAGGAAGGGGAAGGAATTAGGGAAGGAAGGAATTAGGGAAGGAAGGAAGGAAGGAAGGAAGGAAGGAAGGAAGAGGCAGGCAGGCAGGCAGGCAGACAGGCAGAATTTTCTGGAAGCAAATTAGATCTCCACTCTCTAAAATGTAGGCAGAGAAGATTTGGGGACCAGCTTCCTTTTCCTCATTTTTATTTTAATTTATTTATTTTTGTCAGTTGTGGGGCTTGAACTTAAGGCCTGGGAGCTGTCTCTGAGCTTGTTTGCTCAAGGCTAGTGCTCTACCACTTTGAACCACAACACTACTTCCATTTTTCTGGTGGTTAATTGGAGATAAGAGTCTCACAGATTCTCCTGCCTGGGCTGGCTTTGAACTGAGATCCTCAGATCTCAGCCTCCTGAGTCACTAGAATTATAGGCATGAGACCATTTCCTTATTTTTACTACCTCCTCATCTCCCACTTCCCTCACCTTCTCCCAGATAGAGAAGTTCATTTTGGCTCCAAGGGACAAGTGTGCATGTAAGTTTGCCTTTGCTCTAGGTAACTGATGCTGAGAACATCAAGCCAACTGCTCCTCGTACACAGGCAGGTATCAGTGGGCAGCAGCCATCATACAATGTATCTACTTGCTTTCCCTAACTCTGCTGGTTGCCTTGGAATCAAATCTAGTTTGCACATCCCAGGGTAGACACGAAGTTAGCTGCCATCAAACGCCCTGATGGATTTAAAGCCTTATTTTGTGCAAACTTGGGATCACATTACTTTTCTGCCTTTTGCTTTGAAAATAAATGCTTTGGCTTTGCTTTGACATTTATGTGGCAGCTGGAAACCATTATCCTTTGACAATGCTTTATTCCATTGACAGTATCTCTTAAATACGCAGTAGACTAGTCCTACCCCTCATTCATGTGCTTCTGGTTTAATCCATGCCCCAGTGCTTCAGCAATGCTTGCTTCAAGGATAATGTACTGCAGAAAAGGCTCTCTAGGTATTTTTAAATAAAAGTCTGAAGTCTCAGAGATACAGAGGTTTGAAAACTGCCAAAGTAAGACACATTACAATGACTTTTCATAACTTCTTTATGGTAGATTTGGTGTTAGTATATGATGCATCCTATGGAGCTCTTCTGAACCAGGCTGAAAATATGAACTTATGCACTAGGTGTTTTTAATATTGTGACAGCCACCCACATATCACTGCATACTGAAAGCTGGAGTCCTTTCTTCTTGTATCTGGGGCTGGGACTGCACTGTCCTTTCTGTAAGGGGTATCAGACATTTGCTTTCACGATTGTGAAGCCACCGGGGGAGGTAACTGAGTATGGACGTCCCTGGGTAGTGGAAGAGTAAACTACAGGCAAAAGCAGAGCATGGCCCACCTCCTTCCTGTCTCAGGCACAGTACTAGGTGATTCCATGCACATGTCCACCCCTTCCCCCCATACCCCAACAACTTCTCCCCCAATCCTGTGACCAAGCTCATTAAAGACAACTCAGCTAGCATTATGTCCTTTTTATACACAATGAAAAGTATTTTTCCTGGTTATATTATTACCTGAGAAATTAATGCAGTTGGAGTAGCCAGGAAGTCAACAGACTGCTTTGAACACTAGACATGCTAGAAATTATTTTTTTGCTCGTACAACTTGGTTTTCTTTTTTTTTTTTGGTGGTATTAGGGGTTCAATTCAGGCCCTCATGCTTCCTAGGAAGGTGCTGTACCACTTGCATCACTCCACTAGACCTGTCTGTGTTGGTTATTTTTGCTCTGTGAGAAGTGGCCAGCCTGAACTCTGATACTCCTATTTGTGCTTCCCTTTGTCACTGGGATGACAGAGCCCTGCCACAGTACTTAGACACTGATTGAGATGAAGTCCCAAGAAGTTTTATGTCTGGGCTTGCCTGCAACCATGCTTCCCTTCCCCATCTGTACCTTCCAAGTAGCTGAGATTATAGGTTTCCATTGTCATGCTTCGCTAGGGATGATGTTTTAGGCAGTAATCAAAAATATTTTTATTTAAATGTAACAACTATTGATGTAGGCACTTCAGAATATTCAAAGAATAAATTATATCATTTATAATCTCTTCCTGTCTAGAGTCTAACAGAAACACTACTGTGTATAGTTGGGCATTTTTACATATTTACTAGTTCTACATCCTGGGATTCAACAACCATGGATAAAATGTGTCTGTATATGTTTAGAGTTTGGGAGTAATTATTTCCTAAGCAATACAATGTAATAAATACATACATTTTACTTACAATGTGGTAGGCAATAGTCATCTAAAGGTGGACTAGAGCACTGGGAGAATATGCCTAGGTGTGTGTAAGTTCTCTACCATTTTATATATGGGGCCTGAGTAATCTACAGATTTAGGACCTTTGGGGACCTGGAATGAATTCTTGGTAGGTATCATGTTTATTTTTTTGCCTGCTATGGCATGTATATAAGTGCATGTATGTGTGTGTGCGCATGTGTGTGCAAGCATGTACCAGGCACACCCTTGGGCTCCTTTGAGACAATCAGAGTCAAATTCTATGCACTTAGAATCATTATTATTTTGTGCTACCCTCTAAATCTGAGCAATGAAGTCAACAAGATTCCTTAATAGGAGAACCTGAGTCTGCTGTTCCTATGGACCTTTTCCTGGCTTTAATTCCATCCACAGTTTTGTCCTCACATATTTTTAGTCAATGTTTTTTGTATAATTTCCCATAGTAAATGTCCCCGCTTTATGGCACAAATTGGATGGACTCCTGCAGTCACGCAATCACAAGCATGGCTGAGACAGAGATCGTCAGCTCCCAGATCTTCATTTCCCTGATGGCCGCTACTCTAGCCTGAGGGAACAACCACCGCATCTGGTCCCTATAATTTTTCCTCTTGCTAGATATTACATAAAGGAGATCATGTTTCTAAGTCTTTGCTAGTTTAAGTAGTCCCTCGAGTTATATTCATTGTTTCTGCATTCAGAATCCATGCGATTAGCCCCTTCTCCGAGGATTCCTCTTCCCCCCACACTGGATAGCTCAGGTCCGTCCATCCTCTGGGGTTCTGTAGAGTGCAGAGACAATGGCTTATGATCTCTGTACAAAATAGTTCAGTTCCCTACTTCCCAACTACCAGGCTGGTTCTTTAAGGAATGTCTTGGGTGACTTCCATATCTCAAGTTTAGATAGTGGTCTAGTATACTATAAGGTTTAGAAAATTACCTGTTCAATGAAGGAATAAACATTGTGTTGGTGACAAACAAAACTAAGCAAACCTGTCTTGTGTTAATCTGGTTATGGTTCTATTTACAAGTTCCTTCTAGCCTGTCTCATCTAACTTCTTGTTACCTGGAACTCTTAATTTTCACTAGAATAACAGCCAAACTTTAGAGGACCTGATAGTCTCTATTCCCCTATGCCTTCTTCTCTGTATTGAGTGTTCCATTGACTTTTTTTACTTGATTAACTCCAGAACTCATTCATCCATCGACCCATCTATCCATTCATACTCTAACTCCATCATTTATACTTAAGCACCATTATTTTCTGTTTTTGAGACACATTACTGAATCAGATTCCATTCTAGGGACAGTGAGATACCATTATATATAACACATTCTACACACTGATTCTTCTCTGTAGCACCAGCCAAGTATCCAAGGCTGCCACCACTGACTCTGATGGCCATGGTAGGAAGGAATCAAAAGGCTTTAAGAAAAGAAAAAGAGAAAGAAGAAAGGTAGTTTTGGAGATTTTTGTATATGGTAATCGATGTTAGAGAAAAAGTAAATACAAATGCAGCTAAGGGGGACAGGAGAGCTGAGGGTGACAATGAGGAGGGACAGTCTCCAAGCAGACATGCCAGCCTGTGCAGAGTTAGTGGGAACATGTTCAGAGAAGTCAAGGAGGCCAGTGCACTCTCACACACCAAGGTTGATCAAAGTTGCCTAAATCCAAAGAGAATGGTATGGTGGTAAGAAACCAAGATGAGTTGGAATCAGGATCTATGTCTTGGACAAAACTTTGGCACGTGGAACTGACCAGAAGCAGAAATGACCAGAAGCAGAAATGACCAGAAGTGTTGCACTTTCTGAGAAGACTTCCTTCCCAACCAAAAGCTATAATATTTTTTAGTGCTGGAAACTTCAGGCAGCCATTTGGCCCCTAAGTGTCTGTAAGATGGATGTGGACTGAGAAACTTCCCAGAGAACTTTCCACATCCTCATCAGGTATGTTAGTTAACAATTCTGGTAGTTAACAGACAGGGAAGGACCTGGGCTAAGAACTGTTAACCAGGGACACTTCCCAGAGACATCTAGCACAGGGTTCATCGCCCAGCTCCCATACAGACCCATCTACATGGTATTTGCATGCTGCTGTGTGGTCACATGACTTGCCTGGCCAACAGGAAGTGTGCATACTTGTTTGCTAAAGTGAGTTTATACTTGCTTACTGTTGTACCCTCAAGCTGTTTGGTATAGATGGGGACATCCACAAATAAACAAACTCTGCTATAGCTTTAGGGTGGAAAACTATTAGGGAAAGAAAGGTACAACAGATGTATACAACACAGATGAATCCTAAAGTCACGCTGAGGAAGAAAAGACAGACACCAAGGTACAAGAATAGACCTTGTGAATCCATTTGTGGGAAGTTCTAATCTTTGCTGACAGAGAAGTGAGGGATTGCCTGCAAAGAGAATTTTGAGGAAGGATGAAATGTGTGATGTATTGATTGTGGTTGATGGAGACTCTGTGTGTGTGTGTGTGTGTGTGTGTGTGTGCACGTGTGTGTGCACACAAAAATGCCTACACTCCAAACTATTCCCAATATTAGTTTTAGGGGTACAATGCTTGGGATATGCCTTGTTCCTTAAGGGAAAGTTTGGCACCTGGGTGGAAGAATCTTTAAGAGGTGAACTTAGTAGATCGTAGCTGCAAGGGCATCACCATCAGAAGGGATTAATGCTGCTCTGGCAGAGCTAGTTAGTTCTCATGAGAATGGGTGATTATAAAGCAATGGCACTCTGACTACTTGGCCTTTCTGGTGCATCATTGGTTTCCTTTTTGCTTCTTCATGTGTAAGGTAGCCAGAGACCTTCACCAGAAGCCAAACCTAAGAGGCCACCCAAGCTCAAACTCTGAATCTTCAAAATCATGACCTAAGCAAACCCTTTTCTCTATAAAACACCTACCATAAGGTATTCTATAATAGTGGCTCAAAAATGGACTAAGGAAGCAAAGGAAAGCAGGGTGAGTTTTCTGCTATAGCTACCGGCAGGAAATGCATCCTAGGCTTTGATTTTTAAATTTTTATTTTATTGTAAAGATGCTGTACAGAGGGGTTACACTTACATGAGTGAGGTAATAAGTACATTTCTTGTTACCTCTTCCTTCCCTCCCCCACCTCTCCCACTACCCCTCCCCCAAAGTTGTAAAGATCATTTCCATCATAGTGACTTGTGAGTATCATTGTTGCAGTGGGTCATCCTATGTCCTTGTTTCAGCATTTTGTTATTCCCCTTCCCCTCCCCAAATTAAGTAAAGGTATATACAAGATACAGGGAACCAAAATCAAATACAATGACAACAAAAGATAATTATTTTTTGTCAGTTGTGGAGCTTGAACTCTGGGCCTGGGCACTGTCCCCTGAGCTCTTCAGCTCAAGGTGAGTGCTCTACCATTTGAACTACAGCGCCACTTGAAAAATTTTTTAAAATTGTTATTATAAAGATGTTGTACAGAGGGGTTACAGTTACATAAGTCAGGTAAAGAGTGTATTTCTTTTTGGACAATGTCATTCCTTCCCTCAAAAAATTTTTAAACATGCCTTGAACCTAATTGCTTTTCCATGTTCAGGTTAGGCAGTAAGCTCTAATGTATTTTTGGTCATTAATTTAAATGTTGTGTTTGACTTAACTGGAATGTTCACACTTTGGTATAAATCAGCTACAGAGCACATTTATAGTCTCCATTTATGTTGCCTGCAATGATTAGTGGGTCATTCTGGCCTGTGCCATGAGAACCTTCTGGAATTCACATCTCTTTGTGGCTACATCTTATGCCCAGGTCCACCTATGCCTACATTCACATTTTCTGCCTAAGTTTAAGAAAAGCAAAACACCTGACACATTTGTTCGAGGTCCTTAAAGAGGATTTTCCTTTGCTAGATCCACTATTAATTCATTTTATTTTTCCTCTAGATCAATCGCACATTGTAGTTTTAGCAGTTTTTCTTTCAAGCTAACCAGTAAAAGGGAAAGGAATGACTTTTCAAATGATTTTGGAAAAAAATCTTCCTAGATCCTTATTTCTTAAATGTTAATGTGCATAGAAGAATCACCAGGAGAAATGGCAGATTTGGTTCAGTGGGAGTATGGAGAGCCCAAGATTCTGTATTTGCTGGCAGTTGATGTGAGGTGGATATGAGGTGGATGCTGGCAGTGTAGAGGAGACTGGAGTATGACCTCTTCTGATTGTTGGTAGGGAAGAGCTGCTCTTTATGCAGGTTCAAGGTAAGAGTGCTCATTTAAATACACGTGTGAATCATAGTCTCCAAACTCTGAGAGCCAGACTATGTTCTTTAGAAGAGGACGTAAAGAAATCACTTTAGTAAGGAGGAAAATATTTTAAAAACTTATCCCTGTATTCTAACTTATTAAGAAACCGAAGCTGCTGGGTGCTGATGGTTCACACCTGTAATCTTCGCTATCCAGGAGGCTGAGATCTGAGGATCATGGTTCAACGCCAGCCCAGGCAGGAAAGTCCAGGAGACTCTTATCTCCAATTAATCAGCAAAAACTAACAAAGGAGATGTGACTCAAGTGGTACAGCAACAGCCTTGTGCAAAATAGCTGAGAGTGAGAAGCCCTGAGTTCAAGCCCAGTACCAGTACCTGCGCGTGTGTACACACACACACATACACACACACACACACACACACACACAAAACGTATGGAAACCACTTTTTTTCTTAGCAAATCTGTAGCATTTGAGATAGAAGAATGTTCTGATTGGCCAGCTAGATGCGAAGGCTAGAGAATGACCAGAGACCTTTCCCATTGGTCAAGATAGTTTGATGAATCAGAGCTTCACACTTCACAATGAGAAAAGAAAGAACTCTCTTGGAACAAGCATGGCACACAGGCACATAAGCCAGGCCCAAAGAAACATAGGTCCCATGGTTTCCCTTATTTTATTTATTTATTTATTTATTTTGGGTCCAGTCGTGGGGCCTGAACTCTGGTCCTGGGCGCTGTCCCTCAGCTCTTCAGCTCAAGGCTAGCGTTCTACCACTTGAGCCACAGCGTCACTTCCGGCTTTTTTTTTCCTTTTTGCTTATGTGGTGCTGAGGAATCGAACCCAGGGCCTCAGGCATGCAAGGCAAGCACTCTACCACTGAGCCACCTTTCCAGCCCCTTATTTGCAATAACTAGTATATGTCTGAGTCAAGCAGAAAAGGTCAGATAAGTTGATGTTAGGGAAATGAACCCTAAGATATGTATTCAAATGCTTTTTTTCTTTCATGCGATTGTTTCTAACATATTTATAAGATTATTTCTTTGTTGCTTTGTATGTCCCTCCCCCATGGTATAACCCCTGCTTTTACTGTATTTGATGTTGGTATAATTTGTGGAGGGGAAGGGAAAAAACAAATCATTTAAATAGGGATACAGGTGGACCCATTGCAACAATGAGATGTATGAGTTGTTATGTTGAAAAACGAACTTTACAACTTTGGTGTGGGGGGGGGCACGTTCGTTGGGGGGGGGGAGTATGGGAAGGGATGGGAAGGGGAAACGAAGGAGGAGGCTACAATGCTTGATAAGAAATGTACTCATTATCTTGTCCATGTAATTGTAACCCCTCTGTACAGTATTTTCACAATAAAAAAAGAAGAAAAAACTGCAAAAAAAAAAAAGAAAATACAATCAGGCTGTGTGTATTACATTTCAATCTCTCCCTCTCAAACTCCACCAATAAAATTTGTTTAATAAAATCACTAGGGAAGGCAGGTGCCGATTAAAGACAATCAGGCTTACCAGCCATCTTAAGACTCTGAAAGCCTTGGCCTGGGGTTGCGGTGAGAAATAATGTGTTTATTGTGGATAGAGTAGTTGGGGGAGAGTGGGGAAAGAGGAGGCTGTAGGAGAAGGTCCCTCTGTCCCATTTTCTGACCACATAAATGTGTGTAAGGGTTTCTGCTGAGGCACCAAGAGCCTATTTGTATGATTGCTATCCCTAAGAGAGAAGATAACTTGGAGACATCTTAGATTGGCTCAGCCTCAAATCAGGCCAAGAACACTCAGATAATTTTCCTGCCTGCCATCCACCCACTATCCCCTCAGTACCTGCACTATATCCTTAGAAACTGAACAGCTGCAGACACACAGATCATCACAGACAGCAACAGGTCACCTGAAGGTGATGGAATTAGCCTGGAGTTGGCTGCTAGATCACAAGATGGCAGCTGGTGTTATACTTCAAGTGGTGGACACTGGCTTTGGGCATGTTGGACACTTCCTGTTGTCTCTGGATTTCTCAAGGCATTTGAGAAATTTAGCTTGTTTGTGATTTTCCTAATATTAATTCTGACAATTTTGTGCTCTGGGAAATCTCTTTCCAGCCAACCATAATGGTTAATTTCTTAGACTAGTGAAATCTGAGTGGTGAAGAAATGATGAGGGATGATCTGAAGTGAAGAGAAAATTTCAAAGAAATGGAAAGATGGAAATCTCTTTTATCCTGACTCTGATAGGTTAATAAAGAGAAAGGCATTGGGAGAGGATTCGATGTCAATTAGCATAGGTTATAGTTTCCATACCCTGGTTATTTGCAGCTGGGATGTGTTTTATTCTGATGACATCACTGACTCCCTTCCACATCACTGAAAGTTCAAAGATGTAGACAATGTGGGAAATGCTCGTACCTGTGCAGTCAGCAAGAGCATGGTCATCAACTCTAACACTTCAGAAAAGGAGGCTAATGGAAAGTTGAGTCCGAAAGATGAAGAGATAAACAGACCTAACGTTTCGTTTGCCTCTACTTACTCAGGTCACAGCCCTGGGATTCATTTTCTGAAAGTCAAGGAGCCAAGAAGAACCAATTTCCAAATCATAAACTACCTCATAAATCAGACGTTAACAAGAAAACCCAAAACAAATGTAAAAAACAAACTTTTTTCGTTTGTTTTGGGTTGTTATTGAGATAGGATCTCACTGCGTAGCCCAGGCTGACCACAAACTCCTCATTCTCCTACCTCTACATCCCAAGTGCTGGGATTACAAGTATGTACCATCATGCCCTGGCAAAAGAAAACTCTTGAATGAAGAGGTCCACCTTGAACTCTTAAAGTAATAGACACCAAGTTCCTGAACAATACGCAACCATACATAACAAAGATATCAAAGACTTTTATTTTTGACCCTGACTCTAGTGTCCATTTTAACCAAGCTGGATTAATTCATGACCAAGGAGCCTTGAGTGCTTATGTTTATTTATCATATTCAATATTCCCATAAGCACAAATGTTCCAAATGGAAGGCTGCTTTTTGTTAATGCCCACTTCTTCATTAAGATTTCATCATTCACCTACATTAAAAAGCCTTTCCCTACACTTTGTAGCCGTTGCTTTCACCTTGTGTATTCCTGTGTTATTTGCTTCATCTTGAGTTCCTGATTTCCAAGGCACTCAAATTCGAAACAAGCAAAGTTTGTGCATTAGTGTATCCTGAACATACATGATTTATGAATGGCAGGTTTCTTGGCACAATTGAGAGAGACTTTATTTTAAACATTAAAATGCGAGTCAAGAAGTGGCAACAATGGGTGGAAAGAGGTCCAGAGT
The DNA here is from genome assembly GCF_000151885.1 of Dipodomys ordii. NCBI lineage: Eukaryota > Metazoa > Chordata > Mammalia > Rodentia > Heteromyidae > Dipodomys > Dipodomys ordii. Next base: position 727,455 of record NW_012267377.1, on the reverse strand, counting down.
TCACCATTTCTTACCTGGTCCAGTTTTGAGTATGTGGACTAATGCTCTTAATAAATTATACAGAGCCCTGACATTTGACCAACTAACGAAGTCTCTTAGATTGTTATTCTGATGACTAACCTAGCTGAACTGCAAAAATAAAAATTAACATTGATACAAATAAACACTCTTGCAGAGTTGTAAGGCATTCTATTGTCTTCAGACCATTTTTTTCTACCATAATTCTTCCTCTAACAGTCTTTTGAAAATCCAGTCCATCAGCCAATGTTACAAAATATTTTAAGAAACAGTCAAAACCCTCATAATCTCAAGAGGAGTATTCTTCCTGAGTAAAAATAGTCTTGTTATATGCCTAACACAGAAAGTTCACTATACAAGTTTTTTTTCTCATTACAAAAATAATGCACAATAATACATCTGTTGTATAATGAAAACCTAAAATCTACTTGGCACTAACCATGAAAGGATTTGTCCCATATAATACCTTATATTTGAGGTCCTTCAACAAAAATCCCCCACAAAGAGGCCACAACTAAACTTTCTCAGTGCATGGTTCAATGGAAGAACTTGTGAGATTGTAACTCATATCTTCAAATGCCAGCATAGGAAGTTTACAGTTACATGCTTGATGTATCTTTCAATGATTAGTCCTAAGTGCTGCCAGAAGACCCAAAGGACTTCTGTATTCACATGAGGAAATAAGAGTGGACAAAGCCCATGGCTTAAGCAAGCTCAGGATTCACAGAGAAGTTCTTCTGCAAGCCTTTCTGCTCTAGGGTGGAAGTTCTCTAAACCACATCCATTATTCAAGGCAGTTTCCTTATCCACTCCTAAGAACCCTGGCCAACAAATGGGTACAGTGCCACTCAGCACATGGACACATGAGTTACCTTGTAGATTTTGCAATGGCAAAGTCATAATGCCTCCAGCTGCAGCTGCTGCTACCAGCCCTTGGATGTTGGTGAGATTCGCTGTGGGCAGGGTGAGGACCAGGCCTTGCTGACCCCCTAGCTGTCCAGCCATGTTGAAGGGGATGAGGATGGGCTGATTGAGGGCTGGTGGGCCTCCTGGCATCACGCCGGCCACAGCAGAGGCTAATTGCTGTGCCGTCAGAAGAGGCTACAAGAAAACAAGAGAATTCCTGCTCAGTTTACAGTGAACAAGACATGGGCTTTCAACACTTCTTCCCCACCTGCACCTTAGCAGAATCAGAAAGTTCCATAAGTAACAGAGAAATGCTCTATCCCAGAAAAAGTGATTTATCTAGTGTGAAAAATGTTTTGAAATTATATCTCATTGGAAAATTTTACCTGGTTTGGGGAGCTCAAATACTTTTAAAAGTAGTATCTTGTAGTTGGGCACTGGTAGCTAAGATTACTCATGCTTGTAGTAGTCGTTACTAAGGAGGGTGAGATCTGAGGATCACAGTTCAAATCTAGCCCATGCAGAGAAGTCTGTGAGACTCTTTTGTCCAATTAACCAGCAGAAAGCTTAAAGTGGATCTATGGCTCAAGTGGCAGAGTGCCAGCCAGCATGAAGCCCTAAGTTCAAGCTCCAGTACTGGCACACACACACACACACACACACACATGCACGTATGCACACATGCACCTTACTCTTGTACATTACAATCTCAATAAATTTTCATTTGATTATAACACATGTATTTGAAGCTGTTACATGATTTGTTATCTATTGGTTCAGAAAGAATTCATTGAAATGGATGGGATCTGGGGGTTCAAAAGCAGCAATGAAATACTATTTTCAGCTCTTGAATTAACAAAAATAAGGTAAAAGTTTTTTTTTTTTTTGATGCTGGTAAGTCTACAGTGGCACCGTGATGCAGACCTGGGGCTGGATGCCACTAATCCTTCAGGAAAGCAACTTGAAAATAGGAACGAGAGTTGCAAATATATCCATCCCTCTTTGACTCCGAATGCACTTCTAAGGTAGAACTTGAAGACAGAATTTAACAGAAAAATAGATAAATGCATGAAAATATGCACTATATTTTAAAATATATAAGTGATAGAAAAATAGTTTGCTATAGTACCAATCTAATTGGTCTGCTACAGGGTTACAAAAGTAGATCATTGGGACACTTCAGAAAAATAGAAAATGTGTGTGATATAAAAAAATTACACATATATTAAAATGTAATATATAATATAAATGCATATTATATAAGTCCATTATATGTCATATAAATAAAATATATGCACATATTTTATAATGTGTTATATGTATAAATATAAGAATATATGTAAATATTATATTATACATATATAATATAAATATATTTACATATGTACATGGCACATATCTTTGTACATATATTTATATAATATACTTAAAATTTTATATATAAATATAACACATTATATTTTGATATTTATATTTTACATGTATAAAATATAATATATTTACATGCAATATTATAAATACATATTATATACATATATGCATGCATATATGTATATATAATATTATATTATTATATATTATATTATATGTTATACTATATATTATATATTATATTATATACATATACATATTATATGATGTGCACACATATAACTTAATATAAAATATTATACATGTTGAAATATATGAAAAGAAACTGGATATTTAAGTAAATGGACAATTATTAAATGGCACAAAGTATCTCTGTACAAGATCTAAAATGGAATGTAAAAATAAGAATTTCAGATTTTAAGATAAAATGTTTTTCTTTTGCTATCACTCTAAGGTTCCCTGCCCAGTTAAAAGGATATTATACAGTCATTTGTTTCCTATGGAAAAGGAACAAGAGAACTTACTAGGGATGTTGTTTCTTACTGGGAAGGGGGCAGGGAGTGCAGTACAGGCAGGGAAATGGAATGGAAGATGGTGTACACCTGTGAAGACCTAAGGATGAAATCTCTGGGGGTCCCTGCCCCCCATAACTGACATAAGCCCATAAAAAACAAAACAACAACAACAAAAATGTTTGTTTATGTGCACAGTTAATTCAGTAGTCATTGGTCGAAACCCCACATCTGGTGCCTGGGGAGGGCCGGTGCCAGAGTAGCACAAGAAGCGCCTCTCTGACTGCAAGAGATGACCACCAGGGACATTTGACCTTAGAGTCCAGCCCATTGTCCAGGACGTCGATTGCAGTGCTGGGGTTGCTGCCATGTGAAACCTGATCCCAGGCCAACTTTCCTATGCAAGCCTCTCTTCTAGGGAGGGTCCAACTTCCTTGTCCAGTGATGTTGTAAAGGAAAATGTAACTAAAGGTGGGCACAGTACAAAGCTCGGTATATAGTAGCCAGCCACGATGCTAACAGTGTGACCATCCTTCAACGAAGTACAGTGAGACTAGCAGTGCATTTCCTGTGTGTAGAGGTCCAGCCCAAGTCTAGGAGAGACACTCTAGACTCGCTTTACACCTTTCTCTAATACAAGGAGAAGACTAGGAGGGGCAGGGGTGTTCCATTTGAAGATAAGGGAGGAGTGGGAAGGGCTGAACCTACTCTTTGGCCACCTGCTGTTTCCTGTGTCCCCTCTGGAGAGACCCTCAGAGCATATGTGCAGGTACAAGTGCACACAACACAAGAAGACACTGATGCACAATTCTGCCCAACTTGGCTTCCTGATAGATGTCTCCTTGGCTTCATGCCCACAGACACAGAGCGGCCTGGGCATGGGGATGGGCGATGGGATCTGACACCAGGTGGTGATAGAGATAAGAACACCAAGATGGACTTCTGCTAGGCACCTGCACAGAGCTGTCTCAGAAGACCATTGATGGCAAGCAGGGATAGAAAGACCCAAATACTGGTTCCCACAAAAGCAAGATAAACTAAATGCTTCGCATTGGACAACAGAGGCAAAAATAAATAAATAAATAAATAAATAAATAAGTAAATAAGCCCAGCTATTTATAATTGTGTTCTACATCTCCATATAACCCACACCAGGCTGCAAAAAATATTGGACTTTAAAAAATAATGAATGTATTTCTTTATTAATGCAGGAGCTATGTGTGATGTACAGTATTGTCAAACCCAATAAGCTGAACTTGCATTAAAATTGCATTAACTTTTTTATATTAAATCACATCTTGTATTTCAAAAAATGCCTATAGTAAGGTTGAAATAACTTAATTTTCTCTGCACTCCAGTCATTAAAGTTTTACTTTTGAGAAAACTGACTGGTAGACATCAGCACAGAAAGAGTAGGTTTTAAGGGGGGGGGTGGAGAGAGGGAGGAAACAGGGAAACAGAGAGAGAGAGAGAGAGAGAGAGAGAATGTTTCCAAATGATTAAAACCAATTCTTCCTTTGAGAAGAGGGAAGAGTTTTGCAAACACATATTTTCTCCATGGTACTTAATAAATAATGTAGCCCTATAGCTTCCCTTATACAAATTTATCACTATCATAGCTCTGCTGGAGTTAATTAGATTTAACTCATGATTATTTATTTGGTGATTTAGATGGTTAAGTCCTACTAAATGCAATTGTGGTGAAAAGCAGATGAGAGCTTACTAACCTGTGACCCAACAGGAAATGGAGGGTGTGTCTGGCCTGCCTGGTGGTGGTCAGGAGTGCCTGGGTCTGAGAGCGGTGGTGCGCTTCCTCTAGCCCCTGGAATTCAAAAAGCAAGTATTCCATTAGTAAAAGGTCCAGCCTGGGAATTGTAGATGACCCCGTGGCCTGCGATGTCACAAAGTCATCGAAGCACAAGGCACAGACATGGCAATGGCTTGTTAAGCGCGCTAGTGCTCAGATCATTCATCACCTGCATGAGTGATGTGAAGAGGATTCAGGATGGCCAAAGCCATCAGGGGTGGGACCCAAGGGCAGTCGGTAAAACACAGCACCAGCTGCAGTAATAGGTGGTACCTCGAGACTCAGTCCCCAACAGTGCATCCTTCATGTGAGAAACAGCATCCTTGATGCACAGACAACAGAACTGGGCTGTCGGCACCAAGCGAAGGGAAGTAAGATCTCAGACGTGACCAAGGCTACCTACCCACATTATCCCCAAATATCGCTGTTCCCTTTTCCTCTGTGCTCCACATCCTCTTTCATTCAGATTTCAGATTCTGAGGCTTTGGAATTCCCTTTCCTAAGAAATAAAGCATTTCCCCACTTTATCCCATATCCTAAAAGGAATACGGATCTCGCAAAAGAAGTTGCTTGGGGCTACCAAAAAGAGGGAAGACCCACATTATTCCACAGAGGGCCATTTGGCTGGGCATTGAACACAACTGATGTCCTAATCAAGGATGATGTCTGTACTCCCCAAAAGGAAAAGGGCCATTCCATCACAACAGTAGATTCCTAATGGTCCCAGCGTGTGTTCATGTGTTTTCTTTCAGGACAGACCAGAGAGGTTAAGAATTTATCAGAAGAGGGAAACAGGTGGACATAGAACAAATCATGCGAAGAGTGAGGTAAGCCAAGCTCAGAGAGACAAACAGTGCATGTTTTCTCTCATGTATGGAAGCTAGATCTAAAATACACCAGGACCTGATCAATTAGACAGGACTCTAGGCATTCACACACAGTGAGACCAAAGGAGGAATATCTTAATGGAGGAACACAAAGGTGCAATGCTTCTGTGCCTCTGATCATGTAAAACTCTGTGTATCGAAATGAGTTCTAGGAAAATGGAAACAAGAGGTTTGTTCTTTTTTTCTTTATTGTTTGTTTTTCTGTCTTTGAGGAGGGGTAAAGAAGGAACAGACATGGAGGGACAAGAATGAACAAATGCAGCAATGGTACTCAGTAGACTCTATCTGAAAATGAACTATATAACTTGTGGGCAGGGACAGAACGGAAAAACTGGGAGAGAGTGAGGGAAGGGGTGACATTGTCCTAAAAGAAATGTACTTGTCACCTGACTTATGAAAAGGTACCCCTGATGTACAACACCTTTATAATAACAATAAACAATTTAAAGTAAAAAAACAATTTGGAAACAAATACTTGCATAAAGAAGGAAACAAAACTGGCAGCCAGTTTTGAAGGTTGCCTTGCTGGCAGCCTTTTGTTTTCTTGGAGTTTTCTCATGGGTAAGTGTGAACCCCTTCCAAGCAAGGTTTTAACAAGATCCCTCTTTCCTGATGTTTGTCCTATAACTAGCAAATGGAAGACAATTCAGACCCTGTTTGCTGGCATGCTATGGACGAACAGAGGGGAAAAAAAATAGATATGATTCTGTCACACTTATAAATTTTAAAGAAGGTATTATTGGCTCATTTAAAACAAATTCTTCTATAGAGTCTCCAAAGGGACAGGCTTATAAATAATGGAAATGTGCAAAAAATACTTCACCACATTAAGCTACAAATAAAATTGACTGCTACATATTATTCAATTGACTTCTATCTCCATTGTGATGTGTCAATCAAAACAGCATTTCATAATAGGATTAAGCAATAAATGTGGAAAGCCATTATGCAGAAATCTGGAAATCTGATTAATTTGTAATATTTTTGTGTGTGCACAAAGTCAGGAATGGACATTGCTTGGGGAATACTTACAAGCATTCTATTGAAATTTCTAAATTGATTTGGAGCAAACTAATAAAAACATAGACTTGCTGACATTTTATAAAGTGAATTCTGTCAAAATATGTTTGGCATTTTAATGATCGCTGTCATTTAATAACAAGGGTATGACGACCCATCAAAAGATGCCAGCCATTTCCATATAACATGCAGAAGACCATTCTCAGACTTTTTATACGTGATTTAGCTATTACACTTGTAAAGCAGAATATTTTAAGTTAGGGAAGGCCTTATGCCGTGTAATTCTCACAGTTTCTACTTAGTCTTTTGTGTGTGTGTGTGAAAATACTGTTCAGAGGGGTTACAGTTACATGAGCAAGGTAATGAGTACATTTCTTATCAAGCCTTGTTGCCTCCTCCTTTGTTTTCTGTTACCATCCCTTCCCATCTCCACCCCCCTTCTCGCCCCCGCCACAGTTGTAAAGTTTGTTTTTTGACATAACGTTTTGTACATCTCATTGTTGCAATGGGTCCACCTGTATCCCTATTTAAACAATTTGTGTTTTCCCTTCCCCTCCACAAAGTGTACCAACATCAATTACAGTGAAAACAGGGGTTATACCATAGGGGAGGGACATACAAAGCAACAAAGAAATCATGTTGTAAGTATAAGTCTTATTTTACCTTAAAATCCTCAGCAGAATTTTCTGTACTTTAAAAAGCTTATGGAATCCCCAAATGATGCTTTGGGTCAAATCTTCAGGTTAGGCTAATTTAAAAATGGCTAAAAATGCAGAATTTATTTTCTTTTTAAATGGCTGTTTTTCTCATGTTGTCAGACATGTACTTTTTTACACTAGACCGTGAAAAGAAAATTTTACAATAGAGAAAAACGGGAAATCCCTTTCTTTTATAGTGCATTTGTGTGTGTGTGTGTGTGTGTGTGTGCGCGCGCGCGCACGCGCGCTCGTGCGCACGTGCTGCTACTGGGGCTTGAACTCAGAGACTTGGACTCTTATTTAGCTTTTTTACTTCAAGGGGCTGGCACTCTTCCAGTTGAGCCATATCTCTACCTCTGGGTATTTGTGAGTTAAATTGGAGATTAAAATCTCTTGTACTTAACTTCCTGGGCTGGCTTCAAACAATGATCCTTAGATTTCAGCCTCCTGAGTAGCTAGTAGGATTACAAGAGTGAGCCCATAATCCAGTTCCTGCTGGAAAGCGTTTTTAAACAGTTTGTATCTATCTTAATTTTTACAAATGTCAATATTATGCCAGTCCCCTCAGTGTCCTATTTCAAGAATGTCTGTCCCTCTTTGACTCTGTAGTGTTTAGGATTGGTTCCATATAGAGACTCTGTCAACAAGGGTGTACATTTGGTCTTTGCAAGTGTGCACAGATCACATTTGCTTACATTTATTCTTTGTTGCTCTGAGGCCTTAACTGGTGTTTAGCAGCATGTTCTGGGGCTAGCTATTTCTCAAAAACCATATTCAATGCAGTCCGGGGCAATTCTACCCAATTTTGTGTGTAAAATGAAGTCTTTCACAGCCTCTGGAGGAGATTATGTATGCTCTCCTGCCTGGATCAAAAAGCAATGTTTCTTCTAAATGCACATCTCAATTTTCCCCAAACACATGTATCACACTTAACCTTGTAGGACCATCAGCTAATCTGTCTGCTGGAAGGCAGATCTCCAACAGGGGCTTCTCAGAGCCAGAAGGGAGCCCTGTGGTCAGAATAAATAAATGACGTCTTCTAAAGGTTTCAGATATTTGAGGCAACATTTTGCTCTATAAACATTAGCAGAAAATCTGAGGTTAGATCTATATCAATGGGCACAATTGGGAAAACAAAACTTGGATTTATTATCATATGTTAATGGTACCAAACACCTTGTTTTATTAAGACCTTTGCATGCTTGAATATAATGTGCACTGGTCACATTTATTCACCATTTACTGTTTAGTCTCCTCTCCTGCCTTCCTTAATAGATCCTTCAACTGTAAGATCTCAAAGTTTTGGGGTTGTGCTGCAGATTCATTTCTGTCATTTGATGACAGAACTCAGGGCCTGGGCATTGTCTCTGAGCTTCTGTGCTAAAGGCTAGTACTCTACCACTCAAGCCACAGCTCCATTTCTGATGTTTTGGTAGGTAATTAGAAATAAGAGACTCATAGACTTTCCTACCTGGGCTGGCTTCTAACCACAATCCTCATAATCTCAGCCTCCTGAGTAGCAAGGATTACAGGCATAAGCCACTAGCACCCAGCTTAGTGTCTCTTTCTTTGAAAAAATAGAATCACATGAATTACAGAGGTCTTCAGCTGGCGTGACCTCATGGCCTTCCCACGGGCTCTGTACGTGTGAGCATTCTCCCATGGTAAACCTGATTTACTCCCAGTTTAGCAAGGGGAAGAGCCTCTCAAATATTTGTGTTTTATAGTTCATATTTGCTCCAAGGTAATTCAAGGAGTGCCCAAACTGGTTTTAAATAATAATGTAGAACTCAGAATCACAATGCCATAGGTATTAATTCTTCCTAAATATAGAGAAGCAACACTTAGGGGAAAGAACGGATCATAAGTGGTGTACACATTGAAAGGCTGAGCTGGGATGGTATATATGATGGAGAATGCTTTTAATGGCTAAAAATGCCTGCTTGAGCAGGGTGCTAGTGGATCATGCCACTATTCAGGAAGCTGAGATCTAAGGATCTCCTTTCAAAGCCAGCTTGGGCAGGAATGTCCGTGAGATATTTATCTTCAATTAATCACCCCAAAGCAAGTGGCCGAGTGCTAGCCTTGAGCAAAAAAGCTCAGGGACAGTACCCAGGCTCTGAATTCAAGCCCCAGGACTCTCCCCTCCACTCCCATCCAACCCCCCGCAAATGAGAAAAGTATAGACTGCTTATCAGAGGACCTTTTCCTTCAACACCATCTTTCCTTCATGTTGGCCCATCTGAAATTCACAGAGCTGCCTGAAGACCCCCGCTGCTCTGTGTGGATGAGAAGGGGACAGCATAGCTAAGAAGGGCCACAGCCCAACACTTCCCATTAAGTCAGAACTACCCGCACTCCACCTGCTTTAATTCAGTCAAGCTCAGTTCTAAAAGATCATCACTGCTGAAACTCATAGTGTTCCTCAGAGCAAATTCATTTTTGTTTTGCAAATTCTTTTATCCTTTTTTCCCCCCTGTTGGAAGAACAGGTTTGCATGAATAAAGGCAAGCCAGGCTCAGCACTGATTGGTTACTCTAGGAGTAAAACAATCTGTTTTCAAAAATAAGTCACTTTAAGAAGCACACACAAGATATTTAATATTAAGAAGGTAGACTCAGAAGCTTTAAGCCTCTACCATTGCAAGAGCACCTGGTAATGGAACAGAGGAAGAAGAGAACACAATTGCAAATCTGATTTGCTCATGGGATATTCTCCCATGTGTCGGACATCCCTTTCTGTACAGCACAGTGCACAAGATTCCCGTGCTAACGATCAATTCATTTTTAATGACTCGAGTTCTTCAGATGTCTGAGTGCAGAATCTCTCCTCTTTACATTAGCACAAACATAATCACATGAAGGTCACAGGGATCTCTCGCTCTTCCTGGTATTTCATACCTGTTTGTGGTTTTCACCAATGATGGGGGTGATACAAAGGTTACTTATTATAAGATGGACAGTTGAATGCATTATTATTTCATGTTGGGCAGGCGAACCCCAGCAAAGACGGGCAGAAGGCCCCTTTAAATTAAACTTCCTTTCCTTTCAATTTCTCCAAGATTACTAAATGCCAAGAAAAGAGTGGAGGTGTCTATAAAAGTCTTTTCAGAGTCTCTGCCACTGTTTGCCTCTCTTTATTACCAGTCAGGATTTCTTTAAGACACTGAACACGCAAGTGCTCATGTATAGAACATGATACAGACTCTTGATGGAATTTGATGCTCCAAAGCAAGAAGTCTGATTCTGACTTTGCCTTCACAAAACTAAACATTCAGTAATTCATATGGGGGTTTATGTGTTTTTGCAAATTACAGTGTCAGGTATTTGCAACTTCATTCACAGAGAACAGAGAATCTTTGATAATAGCCATGTAGAAAATGGATTCTTTCATTCTGGCAGGGAACTCTTAGGCTTTGGGTGAAGAAAAGCCCAACCTTCTTTGAGAGAGAAGTCTAGATGTCTAGTGATTCCCAAGCACTGATCTTTGCTTTAAGTCTTCATGTACACACGACAAATTAGAGGAGGAATTTAGGATGATTAGATACAGCATAAAAGGAACCCTACATATCCCTTACATGGACTTGTTTACTTAAAGACATTTTTATTATTTACCAAAAAGTATTTAACAACATTTCTTGTGGTAGATTCAAGGGAGATCTCAAACAGTGTAATTCCTTAAAAAGCAAAATCAAAGTTCAGCTAAGGTCAACACAGGAAGTGGGTACTCAGAAGGGGTGAAGTGGGGCCAAGGGGAAAGGGGTAGATGAGTGAAAAAGAGAAGAATGGAAGAATGCAATCAATAAGCCAATGTACACCCTACAAAATGAAGGAGTGAAGGAAGAGATGGGTAGGGGAGGGATGGGTGAGAATGTTGAAAGGGGTGACATTGATCCATCCATATTATATTCATAAACTGCTTTGTTAAATGGCAACTCCTTTGTACAACTATTTAAAGATAATAAAAAGAAAAAAATATTTCTGCTGTACATATGGATTTAGTTTCAGTGTGCTGCAGAGATTTGGAAGCCTTTTCTTTTCCTTCAAAATCTACTGAATCTCCCTTCAGTCTTCCTCCAACAATTGTTGTTTTTTTTTTATCATTTATTTTCACATCCATCTAATAAAAGCAGAGCTGGACTTCTGTGATATCCTAGCCAATAAAGGTTTCAATTTCTGTAAATACTTCTTCTTGGAGAGAGATGGAAAGAGAATCATCAAACATACTTTCACAAAATTCCCTGTCACACTGCTGCCAGATGGATGGCGTCGGGGTAGGGCGGCCCTCCCCTAAGGCTGTCCTTACAGGATCAAGAGTTCTCTCACCCTTACAAGGCTCCAGGCCTTGGCCTGTGCGCATAGGGGTATATACATATGCATGTATGAATATTGATGCTTATGACTGTGTCATGAGTTAGGATTCTTAAACTGATAGAGTGAGATGCCAGAGTGAGCTGAAACAACATAGACACATCTTTTATGGCTTATGTAAACTTTTTTTTTCATTGTGTGTGCCAGTAGCAGGACTTGAACCCAGAGCCTTACACCCTCACAGTGCTCTAGGGCTGTCTCTTCTCATGGGGGCAGCATAAGGACCAGGTGCCCTCTTTCTGCCCCTGGTTTCCCTAGACACTAAGCATTCTCCTTAAAGATTCTGACCCAAGGGAAGGAGGGTTGTGGGTTTTGTGTCCCCAACCCGGCTGGGATCCACAGTATCCCAGGGGAGAGATGGCAGTCATGAGAGATTGTGTCCCTCTGGGATGCACTGAGGTTGTGACCCTGAGAAAAAGGTAGCTACTTTTCCAGTCCCATAGCGAGAACTTGCGTTATTTTGTGAAACAATGTATTTAATATTTTAGTATCTTTAAGTGACAAAGGAGTGGCCATTCAACAAGGCTGTTGATGAATACGGTGCATCTTAATTGATGTCACCTCTTTCAACATTCTCACTCACCCCTCCCAGTCCACCCCTTCCCTCACTTTTCTTGATTTGGTAGGATATACATTGAATTTTGGACTGTGATTCGCCTCCCTCCCCCCCCCCACTTCCTTCATGAACTTGCCTTTTCGTCTTGCAATGAGACCCACAGATTTTATAGGTGGTGCCGGATGGAGGTGGGATGCGCCTGGAGGAAGCGGGGATATAGGCTCCGCCCGCAGGCAGACACAGGATCCACAGGGTGCCCACAGGGGGCCCTGCAGTGGGCTGACACATAGGGTTCCACAGGGTTCCGCTTGCTGTGCTTACGTCTGAGGATGTGTTCTTGGAAAGGTGTGTCCACACAAGCAAAGTTTCTTAGATCTAAAAAGGCACTTCTAAAGTTACACACACCAGGCCAAAAGCTGGTGGCTCACACTTGTAATTGTAGTTTGCAGTCAGCCCAGGCTGCCATGAATTAAGAGAAGAAGTAGGGGGTGGCGAGGAATGCAGTAAAAAAAAAAAAAACCTTCAATGAATTATCCTACAAAATTAAGAAAAACGAGGGGAGGGTTCGCTGGGAGGGGTGGGTGACAGGGTGACATTGATGCAGACATACTGGATTCATACGATGCTTTGTTGAATGTTAACTCCTTTGGACAACTACGTAAAGACAGTACAACTATTGCTTTTTTAAATAAAAGTCTGAGAGACTCTGTTTTCAATTAACCAGAAAAATGCTGGACTGGAGGTATAAGAATCAAAATGGTTAGATATTGTCTTCCACTTCTAAGAAAACGTGGACCCAGCACACTGTAGGTTCCCTGCCTGGGAAAGTGGGAGACAAAGGACAGGAAATGACAGGAAAGGGGAGGAAATGAAGGTGAAGGGTGTGTGGGGAGCAGGGGCAGGACTGAGCTAGAAACACATGTTCCGTGTGTGCTCTTTTTTCTCTTTCTTTTTCTCTCTTTTTTCTCTTTCTCCCCTTCCTTCTTTCCTTCCTTTCTCTCTTTCTTCCTTTCTTTCCTTCCTTCCTTCCTTCTTTTTCTCAAATGCTTCTGACAAAATTCCTAAGAAATAAACAACCCCAATCTTCTTTGAAACAGTATCAATGCCAAGCTAAACGGTAGCTGCATTCTTAGTTTCAAGTCTTCATATTCAAAGATCATAAGTGTGGGAATTGGCTGGATCTGGTAAGAAAAGGAAACTTCTGGCCCAGGCACCTGGGTCTTAGGGACCCCCCCTCCCCCCGCCACTGGAATCTACACATCAATCAAATCTGCAGGCATTTCAGACCACAGCAAACTATGAGATGAGATGCACTAATTTTGAGTTTATAACTATTTCCCCCCTCCCTTCCTCCTTTCCTTTCTTCCTCCTTATTTCCTTTCTTTTTCTTTTTTTTTAAACTTAGGTAGTAGTGATTATAAATGTACCCCAGTCTCCTAACTTTCATTCAATATTAGCAGTAAAGTCTTAAATCCTATCCCACAGGAGCCAGAAGAAGTTCAAGAACACAGAGAAAGAGGAAAGTTTTCAATGATACTTCCAAACCTGTGCCACTCAGACCTAGGGAGGAGGAGGCCCAGCCCAGAAGTTCACAGCAGAAAGAGTGACCGTCCTTTAAAAAGGGAAGCGTATTTATTCTTTTTATAACACAACCAAACGGATGCCAGGTCTAGCCCCATCACATTGTGCTGTGATTTATGGCAATTTTCCTGCCCACTTGCTCTTCCCTAGCCATATCTTTACCTCTCCATTTGTGAGGGTCCATGAAGATTAGAGTCTGTCCCGTCCATTGCACTTATTTGCTCTCAGAACACCACATCCTTTGCAAAAGTAGTCAGAGCGCCACTTTAAAAAAGGGAGAATGAAAATGTTCAATCCTTTAAAGCGGAAATAAAACTACATTTCTGCAAAGATACTCCGAAAGGGTAGCATTTGCAATCACTCTTGCGTACGACTCCAGATTGGGGAAAGTGGGGTCATTTGGAACTCAGAGAAGGACAGAAAGGAAATACCCCCAGAGGAATTACATTGCATGAAATTGTAGCATCACACCTAGTTAGCAGCCCCTTACAGTAATGGAGCCTCTATAACAGCAGGACAACACAAAATTACTCAGGAGGAAAGGAAGTTGTTCAATACTCTAAGAACAAATCAAAGGCCTACAAAACCTTCTTAGGAGAGGTTGGAACAAAATATTACATCCTTAACAAGATTAAGTAGGTCTCAGATATGAAAACTCAGATTAAGATTCTATCAACAAACTGTCAGTGAGATTCTTTTTCTTTTTTTTCCTTCCTGATAGTTGGTTATAAAAATCCAAACTGCTAAAGAACTAGGCCAATTCGTGTCTCTGACCATTTTTCTCTCCCTCAGTCTATTTATTTCTTATCATCACTGTAATTGAAAAAGTATCTATTGCTAAAAGATGCTATTAACTAGAGTGCATTCATCGAGTGTTATAGCACTAATAGACTTAGGGCATATTCTTTAATCCTTTTAGCAAAACATTATTTTGTGGTCCTCTTGTTCTGTAGATTTTGTTCCACTTAAAGTCAAAGAAAAAAAAGCATCACAGAACTTGTTTAGATTATTTTTTATTATTATTTGAACTCCATTACAGTACACTCTCAAATGCATAGTGATTTCCATTTGTTTTATTAATTCATTCTGGGGTCTATATCAGAGCATATATTATATAAATATTCCCCAAAGCATGACTTGGGCTATAAATAAAACAAATATTCTAAGTCCAAATATTTTTTAAATCTCTTTTCTTTTTTCTTTTGGTGTTACTGTTTGTTTTTTGTTTTTGTCGGTTGTGGGGCCTGAACGCTAGGCCTGGGTGCTGTCCCTCAGTTCTGCACTCTACCACTTGAGCTTATGTGGTGCTGAGGAATCGAACCCATGCTTGCCTCATGCATGCAAAGCAAGCATTCTACCTCTGAGCCACCTTCACAGCCCTGGTGTACTGGGGTTTGAACTGAGTGCCTTCAGCTTATAAGATAGGCATTCTATCACTTGATCCATGCTCCTAGACCTTTCTGTTCTGGTCATTTGTGTGTGTGTGTGTGTGTGTGTGTGTGTGTGTGTTGTGTGTATGCGTGTGCGCACGCATGTGCACACTAGTACTGGAGCTTGAACTCAGGGCCTACGTACTGTTCCTGAGCTTTTGTGCTCAAGGCTGGAGTTCTAGCTCTTGAGTCATAGCTCTACTTCCAACTTTCAGTGATTTACTGAATATCAGAGTCTCTCCTGCCCAGGCTGGTTTTGATTGTGATCCTTAGATCTCAACCTCCCAGGTAGCTAGGATTACAGGCGTGAGTCACTGGTGCCTGGTCTAAAGTTTACTTGAGTCTACATTTACGTGGACTTTGGTTTTGGAATTAAAATAAGAAATGGTGTTAACCCTTAAATACAATGGTAAAAAAGTGAAAAACTGTTGGTGCAAAACTACTGAATATTTGATGCTGCACTAAGACAGAAGAAAGGCTACCAACGCCACTACTATTTCTCTAAGACACATACCACCTATTATCTTCCACTTTTACCTTTAAGATGTCACATTAAATATGCATATTAAGAAGGATAAAGAGAATTCTGCTGTCAGCACTCACTGGCCTCCATATAGCAATAAACTATGCATATAAAATGACAATGGAATAAATTGGGAAAATTATAAAAACTCAAAATTCTCAAGATTTGGTGAGTTAGAATTTATGACTAGGATACAGTAGTTGGATAAGTTATCTTACTTATTCAGAAGAAATAAGTTGGAAAAAAAGAAGATATCAGAGAAAAGCATTGACTACTGAGAGGCCCAAGTTGGGAATCTGACCTTATGTAATCTTCGCATTAACACCACAGCATCAGAACTCAAGTTCAGAAAAGGTAAGTAACTGACCCATATCCCCAATTTTCCCCTTCCTTCTTTCTTTCCTTCCTTCCTTCCTTCCTTCCTTCCTAACTTCCTTCCTTCCTTGCTTCCTTCCTTCCTTTCTTCAAGAGGGAGGAAGAGAAGCTGGAATATTCATCTACATTTAGGCAACTTGCGGGGTTGGGGGGACAATTTCAACTCTCAACTATATTGTGTATCAATCTGTCAGTTATAGTTGAACTTGTAACTGTATGTTTAAGTATATTAATGCAGGGAAGGGAAACTGGGAGAAAAATGAGGGAGGGGGTAATAAGTTCAACAAGAAATGTACTCACTACTTTACTTATGTAACTGTAACCCTTCTGTACATCACCTTGACAAGAAAATTTAAAAAAAAAATTAAAGATGCATTTCAGCCACAGACCACTGTGTAGTTGATCCAGGTTTGGTTATAGATTCAACAAAGTAGAGAGAATACACACCACAGGCATCTCATTAAGGAGAAGATGGAAGGGAGGGGGCTTCTGATGGAAGATTTAAGAATTCATCTATAAAAGAATTATTGGGAAAGACAAAGCAAGGCTAAGGCTATAATTGCTATAAGGTCCATGTCCACTCTTAGCCAAGATGGGTGCATGTAGCCCCTCTGTGAGCTGAAGATGTTCCTGTTTTTGTCATCACAGCATGCCCTGGCTTTGTCCTGATGTAGCATACTGAGCATGGCTGTGGCTCATACCCATGTTCCACAAAATCCTCCCTGTTCTACGACATAGGATCAGGATCTTGTGGATAGTATCAGTCTAAGGGTCAAGAGTGTTTTCATTCTTTCTTAGTTAAAAAGGTCAAATTCCATTTTGAGGGCTCTCAGTCAGATGAGAGAGGTCAACAATGGTGCAATCTTCAAGAAGAAATGTTTGCTAACTTGGCCTGGCAATTGCTAAAAGCAGAACATTTCATATGTTTCTGGTGGCCTGTCTGACAGCTTTCTCTCTTAGGTTTAAGATGCAGAGAGCAGCATTGAATAGACATCATTTTAACCAAGTAGGGCAGTATTGTAAAGGATTCTTGGATAACGTGACCAGAAATTCATCAATGGTTTATTTATCAATAAAAACAATATGGAGCAGAGTCAGATGCATCTGGACTTTAGAAAGTCAGATTATCAGATGAAGGAAGTTATTTACATGATATTATAACCAAAACAGAAGGAGAGAGCGAGACAGAGAGAGACAGAGACAGAAAGAAAGAGAGAGAGAGAGACAGAGAGACAGAGAATAGAGAGACAGACAGAGAGGAGGAAGAGGAGCAGGAAGAAACACAACAATAATAAGGAAAACAAGAACAACAAAAAGAAGAAAGAAGTGAAAAAGTATCTTAGCAGAACAGGTGTCTAAAGATCACACTAAAGCTGGGCATGGTGATGCACACCCCTAATCCCAGCCCTCAGGAGGCTAAGACAAGAGGATCACAATTTTGAGATCAGTCTGAGCTACTCAGTGAATTCCAGGTTAGCTTGGACTACATATCTAGACTCTGCCTAAACCGCCATTGTCCCAGAAACCCATGTTCTAACACCACAGTGTAGAGTCAGGCTGTGTTTTTACCTCTACTTCGTATGAGTTATCTGTGTGGCTTTGGATAAATCCTTAAACCTCTCTGATCTTATGTTTTTCCACTTTCAAATTGAGGCGATAATACACATACAGTATCATTTGGAGACTTAAATTGATGCATTTGGTGAATGTTGGCTGTTGCCTTCAGATATTAGTGTGCTGTTGCAAATAGTATTGACATATAACCATCTCATTACAAATTATTTTGGCAAGGAAATCAAGTGGGAAGCATGAAAGAACTCACTGGCCATAGAGACTGCCCTCTGATAAGGGACAGCTTCAGAGGAATCTGAAATCAAATTCATGTGGCCAATGGGTAGGCATGAATGGATGCATCTGGGAAGACAATCAGGCAGACTGGAGAGCGGGCATCGCTGCAGGATCTGAAAGCTCAGCTGAGCTCCCACATAGTGTTTCTAATAGAGAATCTCCTACCGGTCCTCGCACTTTCATGTTTCCCCTCATATATGGATCTAAGATCTAAAACACAACTTCCTGCATGATCACGCACAGAGACGCATGCTTATCTACACAATTTAAGTCAGGGAGGAGCAGGGCATGCAGGAGTGAGTCTTCATGGAGTGGAGTGAACATTTTAGCAAAATGAATGTCAGGAGCTGAAATGTGATTATAAGGAGAGGGACTCTTAGGAGGGAGTGGATGAATAAAACAGAGCAGGGGGCAAATGCAGCCAGAATCCTCTGTGCACGAAGGTGATCAAGCAAGTATGAGTTGGGGTGGAGGAGGGAAGCCATGGGATGGAAGAGGATGATGGAAGGGGTGACTCTGAGCAGGAAGTACTGGATACTTAAATGGTCACGTTCACTTCTAACCCCGTGTGCGGCCTTTTGAAGTTACATTTCGGAAGTAAAATAAAATTTAGGGCCATTCTCTAAAATAAAAAAGAAGAAGAACAACAAAGCCCCTAAACCCAAACCAAAAACACAACAAGCCTCCTCAG
The DNA here is from genome assembly GCF_000151885.1 of Dipodomys ordii. Lineage (NCBI taxonomy): Eukaryota > Metazoa > Chordata > Mammalia > Rodentia > Heteromyidae > Dipodomys > Dipodomys ordii. The sequence continues at coordinate 708,862 of NW_012267377.1, read as the reverse complement.
ATTCCTCTCATCTATTCCTGAGCAGTCGTCTACTCTCACAATCCCAACAAAAGCACATCCCTAAATTGCCTCTGTCTGACTCCTCTGCCCACACCTAGAAGCATCTAGCTCTCAAATCCTAATCGCACACCCCAGTACTGCTGACAGCTGGTTCTCTCCCAGCCTCCAAGGCCCTCACAGGCCCTCACTGGGACTTCTGCCCTGTCCTGCCTCCATTCTGCCTTTCAGGCTCCTGAGGCACTGCTCACCACCAGACAGGTCCAGCCCAGGCTTTGCCTCTCATATGAAGGCCAAGTCATGACACGGGAATGGTAGGGGTTTGAGTGGAGTGAGCAGGCCACCACACAGCCTCTACCAGGACACCCATGGGTGATAAAGGCCAACCCGGGGTGAGAAAGATCTAGAAGGGCATTAGAGGCTTAGGAGGAGGCCTGCCCTCAACTGGAACTGCTTCTCTTTAGCATTTACTCCATGTGTGACCTCCAGCAAGCTGCTTAATCTTTCTCTGCTCACACAGTTTTGTCATCTGTAAAATTGAAACGAAAATGGTGCCTCCTTCCTTAGGATGAAGATTAAGTTTCCTAATCCACATAAATAAATTGCACAATGGCCGTTTCTGGCACATCATAAACATCCAACTTGGCTTTCTCATAGTCTGCTTTTGGAAGAAGATAGAGACAACACTGGTGGCCACAGGCGATGATTCACACACAGCTGTCTAAGATGACAAGGGGCTGAGACTCAGAGCCTTAGCCAGGAGCATTTCCATGTCTGGGGCAGGAAGGAGTGTACGTATGCAGTCAGGGATGGAGTCAAGCTGACATCTCCTTAGCCAATGTTTGCAAAGGCTCTGGGATGGGGGCTTTGTGCCTGGCTCTGACAGGGGCAAACAGAGCCTAGCACTGACAAATACATACTCAGGGGTGAGCTGTAGTGCAAAAAAAAAAAAAAAGAATGAGAGAATCTATCTTTCTAGTATGGGAAGTTGAATTTTAAGGAAAATGCTCAGTCAAGATGGCGTTAACCAAAAGGGGCTCTGTGGCTATGTAAGAATCTGCCTACAATGAGGCATATTCTTACATAGTGTCGTGATGGTGTCGTGATGGATAGATAGGAGTCTCAAAAAAGAATTTGAGTTTTGAGTGGGGTACGGGTGGCTCACACCTGTAATCCTAGTTACTCAGGACACTGAGATCTGAGGACTGTTATTCGAAGTTAGCTCAGGAAAGAAAGGCTATAAGACTCTTCTCTTTAACTAGGCAGCAGAAAGATGAAGCGGAGCTATGGCTCAAGTGAGCAAAAAGGAACTGAGTTCAAGCCCCAGGACCAGCACCAAACACAAAATAAAACCACCAAAAAAAAAGTTGAGTTTTAAGTAAACAGATATATACAAATGAACTCTAAAAATACTGACTATGTGTTTTTAGACAAAGCAACAGGGAAGAGTGACAACCCTCAGGGGTTCATAAGGAGCAAATGACTGCTCAGTGCCCAGCCTGGATTCTGTGTACTTTCTTGTAGCTTCCAGTGATCTGAGCTGGCTTCCTAGCCGTTCTCCAGGCCTTATCCTGTAGGAAACCCATGCTAGGGCATTCTGGTCCTATGAGCCAGAACTTGAGTTCAACCTGCTACCAACTGTGAGTGCTGGCCCCCTCTGCGGAAAAGAGTTAGTTTGTCATGTATTTGCTTCTTCAGCTTATGTATTAAATTCTCGCTGTCACATTTCACCTATGGTCTAACTAATTCACTCATTCTTAGAAACTAGTTACTGACCAGATATGGCCACTGAGTCTCTCAGGTGTACAGCCTAGCAAGGAAGGTCTGTACACTAAACTAAGTGTTAAACAACTAATTGATTTGGAAGATCTGCTGATCAAGGCCCTAAAGAATTGACAGGAAGTGGAGCTTCCCCCCCCCCTATTTTCCTCAGTTGCCCCTTCAAGAGATGATGTTTGGGAATGCTTGGTCCTACTTTTCCAAAACTTCTTTTGAGGAATATCCTTCATATTGGAAAAAAAAAAGATCCACCCAAGATGTATTCCATTAATAACGGCTTGGAGAGTGGACAAAGTGGAGGCTAGTTGTGGCCATGGACAGTTGCAGAGTTATTGGAGGGAGGACAAATCAGAGCTGATTACCCTGGGGTTATTATACTCTGAATCTGTGACTGGACTGTTCACAGCCATCCTTACCCTCTTTGTCTCTCAGCCTATTCTGATTCTGCCCTAATGACTTTGTGCCCAGGTTCCCCAGCGGCCATCATGACTTCCTTAGGTAACAATGGATAAATATCAGCTTGAGAAATCCCAGCTCTGTATTATTTATGAAGCTGCAATTCTCCTGTAAATAACCCAGTTGTTAAAATGATATGTATCTATGTAATTGAGTCTTCTGTATACAAATAAATAAGACTTTATTGCAATGTCAGAAGTTAACAGACCAGTCAATAAAATCAATAACTCACTTTTTCTTGCTTATATATCTAACTTTTCTCCACCTTTCCCATGTCCTCTGTTTGTTCTGGCTACATAGGATGGCTCAAAAGAAAATGCAGCTCTTGTATTACTGTTTATTAAGTGCTAGGTGAGGAGGACGTCAGCAAACAAAGGCAAAAAAGGAAAACACAAAAGCTTCTACCTATTGGGTGCTTCAGATTTCACACACCCTTGTTTAAGGAAACTGAAGAGGAGAGAGCAGTGTCTGCTTTTATAAGCAAGACACTATTTTATTTTCCCTAAGAGTGCCCCATTGGAGGCCCCAAAATAAGATGAGAGCCATACACTTGGCTATATAAAGCATACACACACACACACACACACACACACGCGCGCGCGCGCGCGCGCGTGCTACATGGCTAGGATGGTGTCTGCATTTCCCTTGCAAATCCTCAGGTTTCAGAGGTGTACAGCTCAGCTAGGAAAATGTGCTCTGCGCACACCTTGGTATATCGTACCTCTGAAGTATCTCTGAAGTAGGGGAGAAATTTAGAGTTGGTAGACTTGGTTGTTTTATTAAGGTCATTTGTTTAATGGAGTAGGACCTTGTTGATCTCATGTAAAATTTTTTTCAAAAGGGCTTAAAAATATATTTCCACTTCCTAAGAAAACCCACTTAAATAAATTGGTGTTTATTCAAATTTTTCTGCACCTTGGTGGGGAAAGACAACAAAATAGAGCAAAAGAACAAATATAGGTTGGGTCACTGTAATCTGCATGATGATTCTGTTGCTGTACAAATACACCCATGATTTATTATAACGGAGACTAGCCTGTCCTTTCCCAAATACAAGTATGAACTTGTTTCTCTTCATTACCTATGGAAAAATCAAGGCCCCTTGGTATCTGCAAGACTTGATAGGGAATTTGGGAGTTGGCCTGGACTTACGGGATTTTTTTTTGTGTGTGTGTGTTTGAATTACTTGTTTTTTTTTTTTATTGTAAAGATACTATACAGAGGGTTACAGTTACATGAGTGAGGTAATGAGTACACTTCCTCTTGAACATTGTTAGCCCCTCCATTGTTTTCCCCCTACCATCCCCTCCCTCCCTCCCTTCCCCGAAGTTCTTTTTTTTTTTATTGTGATTAAGTGATTACATAGTTTCTAAGTCACAAGTTCATTCTAACTTTCCTGGAACAAATTGTCTATCACAGTCTGTAATATATAACAGTGTTCACATGTTATACACCATACATGTGATCAGCAGCGTTTAGTAGTGGTTCAACCAGATGAGCAGGAGTTCTTTGTTTCTTAAGTCCTGTTAGTTTTGTCGTATCACCTAACATTTTGGATTTATCATCCACTTATCAGGGAGACCATGTACCGTTTGTCTCTTCGCTCTTGGCTTACCTCGCTCAACATGATTCCTTCCAGCTCCATCCATTTCCACTTACGGGATTTTAATTAGGTAGTTGGAGTACTGAATTCAGTGTTGTTGTTGTTGTTGCTGTTGTTGTTTTCTTTTGTGAAATACTAGGGTTTCAACTCTTGTGCCCTCCCTTAGCTTTTTTTGCCCAAGCTGGCACTGTACCACTTAAGCCACAATTCTACTTTTGACTTTTTGGTAGTTAGTTGGAAATAACTCTCAGAGACTTTTCCTGCCTGGGCTAGCTTTGAATTGTGATCTTCAGATCTCAGCCTCCTGAGTGGCTAGGATTCCAGGCCTAAGCCACCAGCACCCAACTTGCAGTACTGAATTCTAAGTGTTTTCACATGGCAGTGTTTCTCCTTAGGCATGGAGCATGACATCATAATTCATATTTCCATACCATATTCCATAGTATAATAATAAATAAATAATAGTAAAATAATAAATAATACATTTCCACACAAAATTCCATAGTATAATAATAATAAATATTGTAGATTATGTTCTCTTGGAAAAATGGAAGCTGTAGGAGTGGGTGTCCTGTAAGAATTCTTGGTATTATCAAGACTAAGAAAATAGGAAAATTAAGGGTTAAAAGGAGACATAGACGGCTACCAACCCAAGTTTCAGAAGTGTTTTTTTTTTTTTCTCTGTAGTTTTGCTGGAATAAGGTTCAGGTTTGGACATATGCATTAACTGCCACCTATGAGACTATTATGGAGATGTTGAGACTAGCGGATGTTCAAGGAAGAGAAGTAAGTGGAGACATAGAGTCAGGAGTCATCATTGAACACGTGGTATTTAAAACAGAGTGGATGAACTCCAGGAAAAGGGGAGCTCATAGAACAATAAGGACACACTGTTGGGGAAGCCCTATAGTTCACTATTACCTCATAAGGGAGAAGCCCAGGAGTGGAGCTGAGGAGAAGCTCTCCATGAGACAAAGGAAGAATGTGAAGTTCACAGTCATAGAATGGCGATGGACGGAGAGATTTTTTTTTTTTTTGCACAACAGTGCATCTGCTCATTTCAATTGCTTTCATAGGGTCAAATAAAAAGACAGAAAGACATGCTAAGACGTTTACATACACTAGGAACTTAAATATTATTTGGGTGAATAAACTCTTGCTGGCATGGGCAGTTTCACTGAAATAACAGAGACTGTGGGAGAATAATGGGAGAGTGAGGAAGTATTTATCAGAAGTGTCAACAGGCAGGGTAATTCTCATCCTTGATTTTCAAATGATAAGTGGGAGGTGGAAGTTACTTTGTGAGTGGTTCTGTTTAAAAGAACAGAATAATGAAGTTACAGCAGAACGGAGCAAGCGAACGTAGGAAATAATAGCGTACTTAGCAGACATTAGGGACAAATACTATTTCAATAAATTTCCATGTCTGTTATGTGGTTATTTTTTTATGCGTAGGCTGAGCTCTGATGCAAAATGTGTTCTGTAGTATAAGTTGAAGTCAGAAAGTCTGCAATCCTCTGGATTCTAAAGCAGAAAAAGGATGGTACAGAACTAAGTGTTTTTGTTTAAGGAGTTATAATCTAGATATTAGGAGATAGTTAAGGAGAAGTTAAAACATCATTGAGAAAGCACTAGTTCAGTAAAGAGAGAAGGGAATCACAGCCAGGACTGGAACTCAGTGCAAAATAAAAACACAATTTCTTTTGTTAAAAAATAAAACAAACGATTAACATTTCAAGACAATGATAAAGGATTCTTTGGGGTTTTTTTCTTTTTCTGTCAGTCATGGGGCTTGAACTCTGGGCCTGGATGCTGTCCCTGAGCTCTTCAGCTCAAGGCTAGTGCTCAACAACTTGAGCCACAGTGCCACTTCCGTCTTTCTGGTGGTTTATTGGAGGTAAGAGTCTCATGAACTTCTGTGCCTGGGCTGGCTTTGAACCGAGATCCTCAGATCTCAGCCTCCTGAGTAGCTAGGATTACAGGCGTGAGCCACCAGTGCCCGGCCATAAATGTGGGGCTCTTCTGACCTTGAGACCCTGGCATCTGCACCCATAACACCATTATGGTACAGCCTTGACCCAGGAAGGCAAATCACCAGGTACAACCAATACATGAGACATGTTTCCTTTCAGTCCTGGGGTCGAGACATTGGTATAGACATAAGCTAAGCCCTCCCTAAGAGCATGGCAGCCTGGTGGAGACAGTAATTAGTGTATGAGTATATGGCAATTTTAGCTGCGTGCTTGCTAAGAAAGCATTCTGCAAAAGACTTCCTCTATTGTGTTTTCACTGTTTTGAGATGGAGTTTTGCTATAGAGCTCAGGCTTGTCTCAAAATCACTATTCCTGCCTTGGCCTCCTGTGTGCTGGGATTACAGGTGCGCACTGCCATTCACAGCTTTCCCTCTGTCTGTATTAGCTCAAGAGTCCTCGGTCAGCAATACTCACAAGCCAACATGTTGGAAATGATCTGTACAACCTGGGGTCGGGGAGGGGCCTGGGGGTCGGAGGAAAAGAGGGAGGGTATCACAAGTTAGACAAGAAATGTACTCACTACCTTACTTATGTAACTGTAACCCCTCACACTGACAATAAAATTAACAAAAACTTGAGGGGATGGGCGGGGCTGGGAGAGCTGGGGAAAATGATGACACTGATGAAGAAGCATTGTACTCATAAACAGACATGTTGAACGGAAGCCCCTTTGGACAACTATGTAAAGACAATCAAATTGCAATTAAAATTAAAAAAGAGGGGTTGGATAAAAAACAAAAGTAAGGGCTGGGAAGGTGGCTCAGTGGTAGAGCGCTTGCCTTGTATGCCAGAGGCCCTGGGTTCCATTCCTCAGCACCACATAAGCAAAAAGAAAAAAGATGGAAGTGGCGCTGTGGCTCAAGTGGTAGAGCGCTAGCCTTGAGCTGAAGAGCTGAGGGACAGCGCCCAGGCCCAGAGTTCATGCCCCACGACCGGACCAAAAACAAACAAAAAACAAAAGTAAGATTCAAGAAGGGGATATTCTCCTTTCCACTGTATGCTTATTTTCTCTGACTACATTTTGAAAAAAAAATCTAATATCTCATTACATTTTCTAGATAGTTTTGCCATTAAGAATGCATGCTGGCTTGCTTTAGCTCTCCCCACCCCCCCCCCGTATTAAAAAAATTGATACTATAAAGATGATGTACAGAGAGGTTGCAGTTAAAGAGTACATTTCTTTTGTTTCTAACATATTTATAATATGATTTCTTTGTTGCTTTGTACGTCCCTCCCCCACAGTATAACCCCTGCTTTCACTGTATTTGATGTTGGTATAATTTGTGGAGGGGAAGGGCAAAAACAAA
>NW_012267377.1:662081-692796 GCF_000151885.1 Dipodomys ordii | reverse complement strand
AGGGGGGAAGGAGAAGGATTAGGATTGGGGAGGAGGGGGGAGGCTGGGAAGGGATGTGAAGGGTAAACAAAGGAGGAGGATGCAATGCTTGGTAAGAAATGTACGCATTATCCTGCCCATGTAATTGTAACTCCTCTGTACAGCATGTCCACAAATAAAATAAAATTAAATTTAAAAAAATTACGTTCTGGCACTTAGTAGACATTATGTTGAAAATGAACTATACAACTTGTGGGCTGGGATGGGAAGAAAAAATTGATAGCAAGTGAAGGAAGGGGTGGCATCACCCCAAAAGAAATGTACTCATTACCTGACTTTTGAAACAGTAATGCCTCTGTAGATCATCTTAACAATAACAATTTAAAAAATTAGGCTCTGGATCGAATCAAATCTGAAACACAGTTGTTGGAAGCCAGATCAAACTCCTTCCTGCTGTTCAAACCTCCTGTCTCATAATTTGCATTCTTTTCAAAGACTGCACTTAGTCTTAGGATACTGCCCTAATGCACAACTCAGTTAATTTCATGATGCAGGATGGATAAACAAAAAATAACGTTCTGAGGTAGGGCAGCCTGTCATCCATCATAGGAGACAACTCTGGATATAGAAAAGCACTGCATTCTCAGGGTAAAATGCAGTATAATGACCATTGCTTTGAAATGGATCAATCTGGAGGCCCGGCGCAGCTGCCCGCATTCAAAGCAGCAATCACCCTGGCTCTGGTGTGGCAGTTTTCGTCCCAATGTCTTCTCATTTTATCCCCTCAGAAAATGGCAGTGGGGACAAAAAAAAGAAGAAGAAGATGCAGGAGAGACACGTCAGGTTTTCCTTCGTCCTTTCTATTGTGTTAACAACTCTCAATTGGGCTAGCAATTTTCCACTGTCTTGTATTAGGAATTACACTGGCACAATTTGCTCTTCTTCTCCAGTTAAGCCTTCGCTAGGCATCCACCCCAGACCCATTTCCAGCAGGTCTGCAACTCAGTCACGACCATTTATGTTAGGCCAGAGATGGAGAGAAAGAGCTTGTGACCAGTTGGTTTTTTAACAAATCTATATTGCTTCACTTATTGAAGTCTTTTTCCTTTATTAGAGTCAAGACTTTCTGTCTTGGGATATTTTTTTTTGCATGCAGAATAATGCCTTGTGGGAAGCTTGTGATTGTTGTGATAGTAAAAAGAATATTGGGATATAAAGCTGGCTTATCAAATCTATAGAACCATTGATTATCTTAGGGACTGTAGACAAGCCATTTAAAACATAATGAGGTCTGTTCTAAATCTTCTCAGGTCAGGATGAGGCTGTAAAAGAGAACCCAGATACCCCAACATGTGGGCAATTTGACGGTTGTAACACAAATGTCTTTGTGACAGGTAATGACAAAACCTTTCTCCAGCTTTAGCTGGGAGCAGTGGGGTGTGCCTGACATATTAAGCACATGGGAAGCTGAGATCAGAAAGATCACAGTTCTAGGCCTGCCCAGACAGTAAAGTACTCCACCCCAGGCAGAAACATCCACAGTACTCTGCTTGCACATTGGGAAGACAGATGTGGTGATTCATGCCTGTGGTCTTGGGATGGGAGACCTGAAAGTAGATGAAATACGTACAAAGCTAACATTCATATGTAGGGAAGTTCCACTTGAGGTTGGGACACCACTAGTCATCCAAATGTCTCCTTCATCCTCCAGGAAGTGGACTTTCTGCATTACTAGAGGGAGGTGAGCATTCCAGAACTACTCTGATCAATATGTGTAACAGGTTAACCATCATAAGCATATCTAGAACAAACAAGGATCAGTGAGGGTTTGTAACACGGTACAGAAAAGCTCCTGAGGATCTTGGGGGTGAAAGTGGGCAAGCACAAGCTTCCGGTGCCCCTGGCACATGGTTTTTCTAATGACCAGTGAGACATCCAGCTTTCACAGATAATAAGAGTTAGGTCAAGCTGACACTTTGGCTCTGTCAAAAATGATACCCAGCTAGCCTCTTCCTCAGCACATCTACTGTCTCCAAAGGACCATTTTGCAAAGAGTACCTTACAGGACTTTATTTCCATGGAAACAATCATGTGTGGAAGAATAGTTTCCAGAATCAAATAAGTTTGGAAGACAGCAGGTCAAATCAAGCTGGACTTGTTGGGAAAGTCTAACTCCCATTATGTAAAACTTACTGGGGACATCCATAAGAGATCCAAATAACTCTTTCCAAAGTGAGGCCAGCCAAGTTTTCCATAGTGAGATAATAGTTTAGAAACCCCGAACTTACATGATAAAATGTCTCAGGCATTGGCAGACAGGCTCGTCCATTAATTTACCACTTTGACCACTACTGATGACAAACGGTGTTGGTGTCAGACATTATGCTGGGCATGAGAATGTGATGACACAGGACAATCTGGTGGATAACTAAATACAAACTGTAGGGTGGTGAGGTACAGGGTCAAAGTTATGATAGAGATATGGCAGAAACATGGGCAGGTGATAAAAACCAGTCCGTGAGAAAGTGGAGGGAGGGAATGGACAGAGGGTTTCTGTAAGATCTGATTTGCTCATCACAAAGCAAGAATTGTCACTAGGAGCAGTTAAGTGAGGTTTGTGCTGAAAAAAGATCCACTCATTTGTAGTTTTCCAGTTAAGTATTCCATTGTATTTATCACTCAGTTGTTACGTTTTTCCTCTGGACTTTTATTCCCCTTGGGCCTCTATTTAGAATGATCTTGTTTTCCTTCTTCTTTTTCTTAGCTTCCTAGGCTTCTTCTTCTACATAAGCATGCAGGTCCTTCCAGTTTTGAGAATCTTTATCACAAATAAACTGTTTTTAATAATATGATATTTGTTTTTCATTTTTCTTTATCCAAACACAATACACCTTTTGGAGCTTATTAACCCACAAAAGAACTTCAACCTGATAAAAGATATTTGATAATTCAACTGTTTAGTATGAGTGAATTCTTATTTGGCCTTTGAAACAATGAAAACTATTAATGAAGTATATTAGTCTTGCCTTTTGGAATCCTTCCCTTGCAAAACATCACACACACACTCTCTCTCTCTCTTTCTCTTTTTTTTTTTTCCTGTTGGTCGTGGGGCTTGAACTCTGGCCCTGAGCACTGTCCCTCAGCTCTTCAGCTCAAGGCAAGTGCGCTACCACTTGAGCCACAGCGCCACTTCCAGTTTTCTGGTGGTTTATTGGAGATCAGAGTCTCATAGACTTTTCTGCCTGGACTGGCTTTGAACCATGATCCTCAGATCTCAGCCTCCTGAGTAGCTATGATTACAGCCACCGGCGCCTGGCTAAACATCACTCTCTTAGGCAATTAAATTTTGTAACTGGTTAACATTCCCTGTAAAGGGAATAGTTTCTCTCACACAATCTTCGGTTGAGACTGAGGGCAAAGAACTGGCAACTCTGGGATGTGGAACGTGGTTATTATGTTAGAAAGCTACCCTTTTGTAACTTACTTTATAGCTTTCTCTTCTCTATACCAATCATGGTTTTGGAGGGACACAGAAGTTTTTGCAGATCTGTAGCAAATATTTTATCAGTTACCATTTTGTTTTGCATTTAGGATTAAACTCAAAGCTTTTTACTTGCTAAGCAAGCATTCTACCATTTTAGCCAATCCTGGCATAAAAAATACACATTCAATAATCACTAATATTACCAAAAATTCTCTTCATGATGAAGAAATGATGGTGTGAAGTTCATACTTATTTCTCCAAACTGTTACCATTTCCAAATTACATTAAAAAAAACTTTGCAGAAATTCAGTGAAACCCATCCAATCCTTAAAATGACATGGAACCTTGAACATTTGGACAAGTTGCTCAAGCTCTGTGACTCTCCAGTTCCTCACTTCCAAAATAAGCTGCCTACTCCTTCCAGGTGGTGTGATTGGGAAATTACGCAATCAAACACAAAGCACTCGTGTGCTTGGCGTACTCCAAACGTTTATGGATGTTAGCATGGCCACTTTTTCTCCTCTGCCTTGGGAGTCACTGATAACCATGAAGTGGAATGGAGGAATGAGGGTAGATTAGCTGATCCCCATGTCTTAGGCCCTCATGTTCATTGAGTTTTCATCTCATCAGCCATTTCAAACAGGGCCACCATCTGACTTACAAGGGTTAACTAATGATGGAGGGCTAGTCCTCTCTGGAGTAGTACCAGATGAGGGGCTCTAGGGGTACAATTTACCTTTTGGTCAAGTACATTAGATTATAGTCAGGATGAAAAAGCCTTATGAAAACATTGAATGATGCCTGTCAGTCATGGTGGGCTGGAATCTCCCAGGAGAAAAATAAAACTCCATTATCACAAATCCTAATGAAGTTGTAATCTTAGGAAACACAAACCTTTTGCATGATGCAAATGAGTAGGCCAAGGATAAATTCAAAGAAACAGAAATAACAGGTGGCAAGTTATTATGATTAATGAGAAAAGCAAGATATACTATTGTCCTTAACAACGAAGCTGGGAATTAATGAGGGGGGAAAAGACTTGACCTAGTCCTTGAGAGGACCCAACCCTGGTTTGGAAAACCTCCATAAAGAGATAAGGTGCAATCCAGCCTATAATCCTAGCTACTTGGGAGACTGAGATCTGAAAATTATGGTTCAAAGCCAGTCTGGGCAGGAAAGTTCCTGAGACTCTTATATCTCCAGTTGATCACAAAGTGGAGCTGTGGCTTAAATAGTAGAACACTAATCTTGAGCACAAAAGCTGGACAGCACCCAGACCCTGAGTTCAAACCCCAGGACTGGCACACAGGTCTGTGCGTGTGCATGCACATACACACACCCACTCATGAGTAAATAGACCTTAGGTCACCTTCTCATGTTCATCTACGTTCTTTGTGTACAAGAGTCAAGTCAACGTCCTATCACTTGGTTCCCTATGTTGAGCCCACCTACTTAGGAACAGTTTTTGTGAATTCTTCACCTGATTCAGCACAAGCTCTGATGGCCACCAATGCCTTGGATGGTGACTGTCTTCACAGGCTCTCTTCCCACCCGGCACTGTGCCCAGCAGGAATTTGGACTTGACATGTACAGAACCTTGTTGCTAATAAGGACCTCAGGAACCAATGGCTTCCTATTTTGATACATATTGTCCTGCTGAGAGCCTCCAGGGACTGAAATGCAGCCAGGTAGATGGAACTCTGAGCTCCACTTTTCTCCTAGCAAGTATGCTCTTATTCACTTGTCAGAAATAATTTTATTTGAAAACACATACATGTGGGTAAAAAAAAATCAGTGGTTTAACTACTGCATTTAAAATTATTTACTATTTGTTTTTAAATGGACACAAATTATCAATATTTATGGGACATACATGATGTTTGAAAATAAGTATGCATCATGGGATTGCTAAATCAAGCTAATTAACATATGCTTTAGCTTGTATACTTATTTTTTTTAATAGTGATAGTGCTTGAAATCCACCCACTAGTTACTTTCAGGTCTACAGTGCATTGTTTTCAATTGTGTTCATAACAGTGTATGGTGGATTTCTTGAACTTATTTATTCTCCCTGAAGTTTTGAATCCTTTCAACAACATCTCCCCAGTCCATTCCCAGCCAACTCAGTCCATACCTGCCTCACCCTCTGGTAACCTGTGCCAGACTTACTTTGTAAAACAAAAGTCCCTCTTGATTCATTTATGTTGTCACAAATAAAGGTATCTCCTTCCTTTAAAGGACTGAACAGTGTTCCATTCTGTGTGTGTGTGTATACATATATGTGTGTGTGTATGTATATGTGTATATATATATATATATATATATATGCCCCATTTTAATTCATTCCTCTCTCAACAGACATTTAGCTTGTTTCCATTTCTTGGCTATTGTAAATACAATGAACTACAAGACTACAATGAACATGGGAGCATACTGATTTCATTTCTTTTGGATATATATTCAGTACTAGGGTTTCTTTAACAGTTATATTATTAAGATGCAAGTAAGACCAAGAGAGATAGTAAGGCTCTTGGTCAGAGTTACCTCCTAATTAAATAACTAAGCAGGGACCTGACCTTCAAGTCTGAATCTTCACCAGTAACACTTCTCTGGTAGGCAGTGACTTGGAGAGTCTGTTCTCCGTGCTCTTACACTTGCTTCTGGAAACTTCTCTACAATGTTAGTTTTCATGGGTAGCTTATCACCACTAAAGATTCAAACAGAAGAATCAAGTAGTTTCTTAAGGTCAATGTGGGCGTTTTTCAGAAACCATTTAATTAATTGTCCTGCCAATTTCCTAAAATAGATGGAGTCTTGATGCTCACTTCTTTCCATCAGAGTCTGTTTGATTACACCCTCACTAACACATCACATTTATAAAACGTCTCTGATTATGAAACAGAGGTTAAACTCATACTAAAACAGGGTTAAAGCTAAATATCTTAAAGCCAATGAAGGCACAGGCACAGAAGTATATGCATCCCCCAGAGAATGGCAGAAATAGTGAGATACAGGAGCCCCAGGTGCTATTTTACCATCGACCAATGTAGATGGTATCCCAAAGGCCTAGAAAACCCAGGTTCTATAGCAGAATTTCCCCAATGCTTAGATTTTTGGCATTAATTATATTTTAGGGGCAATGCTTTGTTGATTAGAAAGTCTGAGAAGCACTAGGCACTATTCTCTTTTCAAAATGATATGTTAAACCTTTCCATTGTAAGAAAAATCAGACTGCTCAGTTTCATGTCTACACAGCTTCTCTGACCCCAGAAATAGAACTCTAAATGTTGGCTTTGCAGATCCTGCTCAAATGTCGTTCCATAAAGCAAATGTTTGGAAAGCTGGCTCCATGGAGCATGACATCTAACTTGCTTTGTATATATTTATCTGACTTGTTAAATGAAGACAATCTGATCTTGGAAAAAACAAAATCCAGGCATGACAAAGCCTCATTGTGTGAACAAAATGGAAGACTTATTCCCTTTGAAACTATCTACTATTCTGGAAGAAATACAACATAATCATATTTATTGGCCAAGATCAAACAGAAGTACCAGTAATGAGACCTTCTCAAGTTGGCGTACAATCAGGCCTGAGTGCTCAACATTTATTAATCTTTTAATTTTGCCAGGTCTAGAGCTTGAACTCAGGGCCCAGGCACTTCCTGAGCCACTTTGTGCTTAAGGCTAGTGCTTTACCATTTGAGCCACAGCTCCACTTCTGGCTTTTTCAGAGTAATTTATTGGAGATAAGAGTCTCGTGGACTTTCCTGCCCAAGCTGGCTTTGAAACACAATCCTTCTCAGCCTCTTGAGTAGCTAGGATTACAAGTGTGAGCCACCAGTGCCTGGCACGTATTAATCTTATATACAGCCTTTATTGTTACAAATCAAGATGTAAAGAAAGTCCTATTTTAATACAACTCACTAAATCTTTTTTTGGGGGGGAGGGGTCCGGTCATGGGGCCTGAACTCTGGGCCTGGGCTCTGTCCCTCAGCTCTTCAGCTCAAGGCTAGCGCTTGAGCCACAGTGCCACTTCTGGCTTTTTTCTTTTTGCTTATGTGGTGCTGAGGAATCGAACCCAGGGCTTCATGCATTCAAGGCAAGCGCTCTATCACTGAGCCACCTTCCCAGCCCCCTCACTAAATCTTATATATACTGGGATCTCCTTCCCTTGTACTGTTTCCATAATATTGTAGGGCTTCATTCACCCTGTTTCTCTCTTACTACATGCTTATCCATGGTCTGCAGCTGCAGATTTTCACCAAGAGCATCAGACCATGTGTCATATAAAAATGACTGCTGGTTATCATGGGGACTATGAGAGAATATAGTGGATCAGCAAAAAGACGTCCCCCAAAACAACACATGATGGTGGTGGGTCTGGAGCATCTTTTCCTGTTGAAGGCAACATTACTAGATCACGTTACAGGAATGTTGGAGAAGATGACCTGTGCACTAAGCTGTATGACCAAACATAAGAAGAAAGTTAATTATTTAGTCCCTATCTCTCAAACTGAAATGGACCTAAGCAGGCGTGCTGTGTGTCTTCATTATCTATTATCTTTTCCCTTATTCTCTATCATTTTTCCTAATATCCCATGATTTCCATGGTACTGACTTGCTACCATGATATTCCAAGATGTAAAGCACCTGTCACTGATCAGTGGGAACATGAGCCAAACAATACTCATTATTTGCTCTAAGTACTTGGAAGATATGTTACCAGTCTACATGGGCCATTCTCAAATTACCTACTCAAGCAAATTGCTTGTCCTCTCTGGGCTCCAATTTTGTCATCAATAAAACACAGATGCCAATGTGAATCTATCTGGCACAGTTAACATCCATAGCAGCAAATCTGTCAGACAGCTGTCTTTGGCAAATTGTAGAAATACTAAATTTTATTTCTACAATTCTACTGACCTTTGCAGATATGAGACTGAGAGCCAGAGGCTCTTTAGGCAACCCTCTCTCTCCACTCTCCTGCATTTCCTGATAGATTTGACTCCTGCTCCTTAGTCTCCTTGCTCAGTCCATTTCTGTCCACACCAACAGTCACCAAATCAATATGGCAGCACTCATGAAAAAACTGAAAGGAATGGAAGAGAAATAGAAAAGGGGACAGGAGAGAAGAAGAGCTATAGGACCAAGTCACATTTAGCTGTCCAAACCATTTGCCAAAGGAATATATTTAAAACATGCACTATATTCGATGAAAGGGCAAAATCTTGAAGAGGTTTCATTTACCAAGTGAGTGTAGCTGTAAATTAGTTTCTTGCAATCATTGTTTATTAATATTTAATATATTTATATGAAGGATGCCACTTCACAATTCCCTATACATTCAGCATTTAATAATCTTGAAACAGCTTATCTTCTTTAACTCACGGAGACTGGATTTGCAATAACTGGTAATGTTAAATGTATTTTTTAAAAGATCAATAATAAATAAATGCATAAGCACTTCCCTCTAGAATGCTTCTGATGTTATTTACAAAATTAAAAAAAAGATGACAGACCCACAAGGGACTTTATAACCATTTCATTACCGGCTCCCTAATTGTATATGGTGGAACTGCGTAATCTGTTTATTGAAATTGAAATCTTTGGAACAGATCCTCCCCACAGACATTAACAATAAGCATCTCAGGCAATAACATAGTACTTAATGCAATATTAACATTATCTGCACCAGGCCTTTACTGCTCTCTGGTTCTCCCACTGGAATTACACATTTTTAACACTCTGTGCTCTGCCTTAGTTTTCAGTTTTATATCCAATTTACAAGCTGTAAAACACAATATTCACAGATTACAATAAATACAAAGAATTTCTAAGGATATATGCCTGGTGATCCTGGAGTAAGAGAGACTTAGTTTAAACCAGACACAAAAGAAGACTTCTAGGAATTTCACATTTTTAAAAATTTCAGGATAAATAAGCCGACGTGTTAGATGGTATCTGGCCAGGTGAAACCAAAGCATTACTTGGAAGTCAGGCAAAGCTCCAGGGATAAAATCTTAATGTCTTTCCACAACTTCCCCTTCCTAGAAAGGTAATCAGAGAGGAGGAGACAGCAGTGGATGGGGACTTGAGAGAAATATTTTAGTCTCGAACTTTCCTGAACGATCTTTCATCATGGTGATCAGGCTATACAAACCTTTCTGTACCTTAAGTTTCTCATCTTTCAAGATGGACTAGATCATCTTGACGATTTCTTCCAGTCATAAAACTCTAAAATTCCAGGACTAATCCTTCATGTGGAACAACTAGTTTGTATAAAGCTCATTATCCTTTAATCAGTACAGCTCCTCATTCTAGCTCCTTTCTCAGTATCCGAGCAATTATAGCAACATTCATTTCATGCTATATAGTTTCCTAATCTCTTCTTACATATTTCCCCAATAAATCTAAGCAAGCACTGGTTATAAACTATGAAAATGTGATAAAGACAGGGCTAAGAGGGTAAAATCACACGAAATTGCTAAGTAACTATTGAATAATAGAAAAGCATTAGAAGTCAATGAACACTCGGCTAATTCTTCCATAATCAGTCAGCTAACTAAACAATCTAATAGGGATCTGTGGTTAGAATGGCCTTTTGAAAAATGTAACTTTAACTAAACTCACACACAGCATGCAATTAATTTCTTTTATTATTTTAGCTCCAAGACCAGAACTCAAATTCAGTACCTGATTAGCTGTATGTATGACTTACTGTATGTCTGTATTAGACAAGAAACTTCCAGTCCAGGTTTTACTTGATAATTCAGAACATAATAGGGATATTTCCTGAGATCATTCTGTCCCTAGCAGCTAAAATGCGTGCTTAATCTCTATTTTTAGATAAGCATCTAATAGCCAATTAATAAGATAAACAATATTACTACCAAATTTGTGGTATCACATTTTGGAAGTAGAGAAGAGTTCTCAGGGACTTGAATTGTTTTATTTTATGGGTGGTTGGGAGACCAGGGCTTGCTATGTTTTTATTTGAACTTCTATTTGAAATATACTAACTAAATATTCACACTAGAAATTAAAGAATAGGTGAGATCTTGAAATGAATTTTCTTTTATCAAGTATGTCCTTCAGAAAGAACAGGTGACAAAAATTAAAGTCATGGAATTATTGTGTATTATCAAGTTGGGTTTCTGTTCTTTATTTAGTTCGACTTCAGCTAAAGCATCGAGTCGCCTCAAAAAAGTAAATCACAGCACCCAGTAATCATGAAAAATAGTTTAAGATAAATGCTGCGTGGCACATGTGATGCAGATTTGCTAGGAAAGGTTTTCAAAAACCTTCTGTAACCTCAAACCTTGCAATTTACAAGTTGAGTTCTCCTAAGTGGAAATTATACTCTTCCAGAATAACCTTCAGAAAAACCACCTTTTTTTATTCTCCTCCTGAAAAAAAAAACAACTATATTAACCCACTATCTTCACAGAAGTTTAGAAAGCCATGCATTTTGGTTTAGGGTGAAACAGATTTTTTTTTTAATGTCCTTGCTACCTCAACCCTCTTTTTCCTCTTTCTCTCACAAAAACTTGTTCTCTCTACTAAAAGGAATCTTGTGTATCTAACTAAAAAAAAATCAATAATAGCAGGAGAAATACTGGTTTGGAATTATCATTTCTTTTCAAAAGTTTCTCAGTTCCTTTGAAACCTCCAAATACTTTTTCTTTGGTCTGATCTTGCTCTATCTAGGTGGGGATGAGGCCAGTTTATCACCTACGGTATTACATTGCTTATTTAGGGGAGTCAGAATTCAATTTTTACCTTCAGAGGCAAGGGCTTTTATAGGGGCAAGAAAGAACCTATACACTAGGGTCATTTGATCACATAGGGCCCCTCTCTTACACAAATCCAACTGTCCTGCAAACTGAAGCACAAACAAGCACATACCATCATTTAGACAGGGTATGTTGAATTACTTTCCTGTGTCTGTGTCCCGAGATCATTATAGAAACAGACCCAATGCCTCCATTCTTCTGGTTCTACTTGGTTTCACAGCAAATAGATGGAGTGACAGCCACACAGTGAGTTAGGACAGCCATCAATACCTCATTCAGAAGTATTCTCTTCCCTGGTCATCATCTTCCTTCCAACTTGGCCAGGAGCCCCAACTTCCCCACAGAGCCTTCCTTCAAAGCAGAACTTGGACTCGTAGCTCATATAGCCATCAACCCTAGAAAACAGTTCTACCCAGAATTTCTAACCTAATTAATTGTAATAAAATATCTCAGCAATTAGCAATGTACCACATACTTTAGAAAAGACCTAGCTATAAAGGCCCTTAGGGTCTTTCAGAACATGTGACAGTAATAGTCTATTCAGAAGCACTTTATGACATAGTAACTAAGCCAAAAGCTGTGTATACTTTTGCACATTAAGTCCTATGAACATTTTATGAAGCTTTATTATTCTGGGCCCAAGAGAGCTGATATACCAACGTTGTAAAGCAAAGTAGAAAAAGTAGAAAAAGATATGAACCTGGGCTGGTCTTCCCCTGAACCCCACATTCTAATTACTCTCTTACTCACTTTGTGTAATTAGCGGACCATCATGAGAGTATTGGGGTAACTGGGGAGAGTAGGAAACATGGATCTGATTTTAATAATTTCAGTGGATTCATATTTGCATTTTGAAATCCATGGTGACAGGGCTCACAAATAATGTGTGATATTAAAAAAGAAATGTGTTCTTTACCTGACTTATGTAACTATAACCCCTCTGTACATCACTTTTATGATAACAACAAAATTTGTTAGAATGTGTGATAGTCACATATTTTTTGTGCTCAAACACAATCTACCAAAATCAAAATAATCTGCCTTTGTTTCTTGAAGCCTATGATCACCATAGATTTCTAATATGTATTATTCCTGTTCATGTGTTCTTTCTGCCTTCTTGTGAACAGTAGACAAGGAAGAGTAGATTAAGTTCGTTTTCACTTTTCTTACTTTGATGGCAAGGATTCCCAGGTGGTCTCTTGCCTTCCCGACAACCTGGCTGAAGATATTTGTCAAAGTGAGATCCCTGGTCCCAAAGGCCAATCATGGTATTGCATTCTCTTTTCAAGATAAGAGACTCAACCATTGACTTTGACATTCAATTTTACTCCACAAAAGCAAGCAGCATATAAAGATGAAGGGGGAAATGAGAACTGCACAAGTAGTACTGAAAGCTTATTTGACCTGTGGAAAACTAAAAAAAAAAGCAAGCAAACAAACAAGTCATCAGCTTAATCACTGCATCTATTCCTCTCTTAGCGAATTGTCAAGTATGGTAGCCATGAGGACAAAGTTGATTTTCTTTCACTGACTTACCCAGATCAAAATCCTTTGTTGAGCCAGGTGCGGGTGGCTCACGCCTGTAATCCAACGACTCAGGAGGCTGAGATCTGAGTATCATGATTAAATGCCAGCCCCAGTAGAAGTCTATGAGATTTTTCTCTCCAATTAACCACCAAAACCCCACAAACAGAGATGTGGCTCAAGTGGTAGAATGTTACCCTTGAGCAAAAAAGCTCAGGGACAGCACACAGGCCCAGAGTTCAAGCGCTAAGACCAGCACAACAAAACAACAACAACAAAATCTTATTTGGCATGCAGAATCTGAAGATATAAAAACAGATGTTTTGAAATGATTCCCTACATTCCCCCTCCCCATACTCCCATGCTCTTGGCTCCTTTGTTGTCCCCAGAGGGTGGGACACAAATATCCTATAGCAAAACATTGAGCTTACTATGATTGGGAGCCTTGGTCAGTACAAGAGAAGGCACTAGGTGTATTACATTTAGTGTCAGCTTGATATCATTAAAGAAAGTGTCCTATCAGTTCATCTATATTGAAAGCAATAGAAACAGACATCATTGGTAGCTAATGCTCAGAATTTCTCTTCAGTACTCTAACCTCCATCATATATATATATATATATATATATATATATATATATATATATATATATATAGGCCGAGAAGAGAAATATATGTACATTCTCTTCTTCATCAGCCTTATATTGGCTGCTGGTTTTGACATTAATTCTTTCCAAATCTCCTTTGTCCAAGGCACATCACCGAAGGAAACATTTCTTATTGGCTAAAAGCCAATAAACCTGCCAAAAGGCAACACTTATTGCTTTCCCAAGAGACCACACTTGAGTAAGTGTAAGAGAATATAACTCTGTGTGTTTTCTTACCCAAAGTGACAGGCAGCCGAGAACACAAGACCTCCGTTTCTTCACTTGGCATCTGGATTTGGATGATTTAACTATATAGAAAGGTAGCACTTGGTAGATCCGAAAGTTACATTTTATCGAGTTGTCAGGTTTCCAGGGCTAACTCTTTCAGCATCGATTCTAGGTAAACTTGAAAATGATTCTGATCGTAAGAAATTTAAACCCCACTTTTTCAGAATGTTGTAGAAAGTCACTGCAAAAATAGCTATAGAGTCAAACTCAGACATTGAAGTGTGCTGAGTGGGTCTCTCAGGCCGTGAGGGGTTTTGTGGTCTGATGGGCAGAGAGCAGAACGTAGAGCCGGGGCATCAGAGTGTTTTCTGTTCTGGTAGCAAATCCCTAAGTGACCTTGGGAAACGAAATCTGTCTGCCCAGCCACAAGGAGGATTGCACCTCCTGTGTTCCCACCTCTCACTGATTTGCTTCCTGCCACCCCTTGGGGTACTGTGTCTAGTGGAATGGAAACAAGGACTAGGGAGAAGAGGGCTGGACTCAGTACAGCACTGTATTACTGTGCTTCCCTCACACCTCTCCAGGGCCCAGGAGAGGCAGGAACTTTGGGGGGATAATGAAATAAGCAGTGGTCATTGTGTCATGATGAGCCCCTAAAAGTCAAATAGGAGTGCCTTAACCCCCCACCAATCCACCTGGTTATATTGCATCTTGGTTGACTCAAGAAACATCTGAGAAAGATTTGTGAGCGATGGATTGCTCAGGACTTGTTTTATGGACTCCAAGTATCCACTCATAGGAATATCTCCAAAAGTTTTCACTTCAATTTTAGACAGAACATTTCCCAACCAAAAACCATGGTTAGATGCATTTTTTTAACAATGCATTAGTACCATGTTTTTGGTGTGTGTGTGTGTGTGTGTGTGTTGTCTGTGTGTCTGTGTCTGTGTCTGTGTGTCTATGTGTCTGTGTGTGCGTGCACGTGCTCTTGAACCCAGGCTGGGCACTGTCCCTGAGCTTCTTTGCCCAAGGCTAGCACTCAACCACTTGAGCCACAGCTCCACTTCTGGCTTTTTTTATTATTATTATTATTTTTAAGTAGTTGTACCAAGGAAGTGCCATTTAACAAAGCAGTTTATAAATACAATGTATCTTGACCAATGTCATCCCTTTCAGCCTTTTCACCCATCCCTCCCAACCCACCCTTCCCTCACTCTTCTTATTTTTGTAGTATATACATGGGATTCTTGACTGCATCCTGCCCCCCTCCCCTGCTCTCTGTTCATCTACCCCTCTCCCCTTGACTCCACTCCCTCTCTTTCAAGTGACTGCTTCCTGCTTTTTGGTGGATAATTGGAGGTAAGAGTTTTCATGAACTTCTCTGCCTGGGCTGGTTTTCAACTGTGATCATGAGTGCTAGGAACTCGCCTCAGCATTTGAGTACCACATTTTAAAATAAACAGGGGGGCCAACAGCCTTTCTCTATCACATGTTCTCCTGGCTCCTAAAAGAAGATAAGGCACTCCAAGTCTGACTCCACTCCTGATAATCTAACCAGCCAAAAGATACAAGGAGAAACATTCCTTTGAGGAATCTTGTTGCTGTATGTCAAGTCAATCACTCACAGACCCATTTCTTATCTATTCTGGACTCCAAGAGTCTGACTGGGAAGCAGTCGGTTTGAAATGTTTCATTTTCTCTTCCATACTTGCATAACATTCATGCAATTAAGGGTATGGCACTGCTGACAGAATATCACTACCATGGCATTGCATTTTAAGGGATGACATGCACGTGGCCATTTCAAACCCATTGTCCTGCCTTATTTGAGAATGAGGTAAAAGTTTAGTGGCAACAATAGGAGCAGGCATTGTCTCTCTTTAAAAAAAAATTGAAAAGGACAAAGATAGGATACTGTTGCCAGACAGTAAGTGCTACATCATAGAAATCTCTGTACCACAAACTCCTGCATTTATCTACTTCCAGAGGACCAAGAAATACATCAGCTCAACAGGGACTTGAACTCTCAGTCTCACGGACTTTTGGCCTAAAGAAGTGGACAACAAGATGACCAAGTTGTCACCAGCAGCTAATGGTTCCCCCGAGAAGGTGCATGTGATCAGAATGATTTATTGATTAATGCTGACCTCTAAAACTACTTTAGGACAGGCAGTGGAAACATAAAACCACTTTTATTGTACAAGGGCTCAGCCTGACGTTACTTCCTTCAACTTTGTAAAATGCCATGATGGACTGAGATCAATCATTGCTAAATCTGCAGTTTACTGACATCCATCTGGAACAGAACCTTCCAGAAGAAGCAGAAAACTCATGTTCAGTAGCAGAGAAAGCAATGCCACATTAGCAGGTATTTGGAATCATGGTAAGAATCTGAGAAGGCAGTGCATCCCATGGCCCATAGAAGGAGAGATTTCTGTGTCGGCCCCACAAAGTCTTTGTGAAATGAGTAGTGTAATCAAAAGAGCTCCTTTTTTTCTGATGAGAACTCTTATTTCAGTTCTATAAATTATCTAATTTTTCAAAAAAATTTACTTTCATAAGAAATTTCCACAAAATTTCCAGCCACTATGTATCTATGTATAGAATCGGCTTTTACATGGGTTAATTAATGATTGCATAATCATCAATCTACATCAAAGCCCATGTATGTCTGGAGATGGGCTGCTTTGCTCTAAGACCTGAGGGAGACAATTGGGGATGGAATAAAGCAAATACATCACAATGTATGGACTGCCACCTTACGAATGACCCAGCAAATCCTGACTGCTCTCCACGCGCCTTCTCAGCCTCTTTCTGGTGGACTTCTTCATCACAAACCCCCGTCTCCTGCATCCTCAACTGCATCTCTACTGGTGCCTTTTCCTCAGCAAATAAATCCATCCAAGACTCCACTATCAAACACTTAAGTTTTCGTTCTTCCCAAAGCACCCTTTCCCCAAATACCCCTTCTATTGTTTACTGGAAAAACCTTCAATATTCGCGTTCACAAGAAACACATCACATCCTAGGCAGTACACTTTCATAGTCATTTTGATGAAACAGGATCTCTAGAGTAAGACACATCTTTGGAATGCCAGATGTGCCTGTCATTGGCTATATTAATTTAATTTCTTCACCTCTTCCTCTATTTCTTTTGTAGGTTTAGCTTGAGGACTTGATTACCTCACATAATTGCTAGATGTCCCTGGCGATTTAGTGATGTGTCTATAGAAAGCATTCTGGAAGTGGTAATTGTCATCCTCACCATAGTTCACAACATTCCTGGGGAAGACAGATTGATGACCAGCATTGGCCAAGGAGAAACACCAGGACAAACAATGGGTCAGGTCAGAGAATTATCACAAGAAATATGTGTCCTACTACGAATTCCATGTTCTTCTGTGTCCTGGAGAAATTTTATTAGCATCTGGCTTTCTGCTTCTTTTTTAAAAACTTTTATTTTATTGTTTAGATGTTGTATGGAGGGGTTACAGTTACATGAGTAAGGCAATGAGTACATTACTTGTCGATCATTGTTACCCCTTCCCTTCCTTGTTATTGTCCCACTATCCCTTCCCTCCCCCAGCTCCCACACTCCTATCCCCCCTCCCCGCCTGGCTGCCAAAGCTGTTCCCATCCCCTTGTAACTGGTTGTTCTGGAGTATTGTCTAGGTTCACTGTGGCCATACAGACTCAAATGTCTTTCCAGAGAGACAACCCTGAAAATCAAGAAGTAATTCACAGATTAAGCCTGCATCATGTGCCACACACCTCCTCCTCCTGTCCCTTCTCCCTCAATTTAAAAGCAACACAAACCCATTCCCAAATCTGCATGCACATCTCTCATGAAATCCATTCCAGACTGCCTTCCATAACAAACATCCCTTGAGAGGGAGAATTAAAGCACAAATAACCACCAAGGAAGCTAGGTCCAAGCTGGCAGAAGGGCGTGGAAAGCACTGAAAGTGAAAATAGAAAAGGCAACCAAGAGCAGAAGCAACGTGGTTCTATCTATGTATCTATGTATCTGTGTGTATATATGTATGTATGTATCTATCTATCTATCTATGTCTATATAGATATAGACATAGTGGATATGTCTATATTTTATGGATGTACAGATAAACAGATAAATACAAATATCTATATAGATATAAATGTAGACATATCATTTAATATAGTATGTGCATATATATACATACATATATATATATATATATATATACACACACACACATATGTAGCATGGCAGCTAGGTTTTGTGGCCAAAGAGTGTGTGTGTGTGTGGGGGTGTTCTTATAAATAACTCAGGGTAGCAGATAGCATGAGCATAGCAGAGGAGATATAAACTAAGATTCATAAAATCAGCCCCCTCTGCCAAGCCCTTTGGGCAAGGGCTGCTTCTCATATTCCACATGAGCAAAGATAGCACACGAAAACATCCCTAGTACCTCGACTGCCTAGTTCTTCCATCCCGTCAGTGAGCTTAACCCTACAGCCTTTGCTAAAGGGACCAGGAAGATGGGATGGCTTCTTGCACAGAGCTGGCTACAGAATTCTCAATGCCCAATGTACTAAACATATTACAATGCATGCCCACTGTTCTAAACATATTACGAAGTTCAAGATGAGGACTACAGGGTACTGAAGCAAGCGTGGGTCCTTGTGTGCACAGGCCTGTGTGACTGACAGGGGTGGCTTGTGCATAGAGCTGAACTGGAAGAGAATGACAGCTCTCCGTCCTGACAGGTGGTAAATGATAGTTCACTGGGTTGGTCAAAAGGAAGTGCAGTAGGGAGACACTCAGACTATGACTGTGACATGAGAAAGAAAGAAGAGTGTACCACTCACACCACTGCAAATAACGACATTCTCTCAGTGAGGTATGCATAATATAAGACACCCAGGCCTCACACTGCTGTAAACTTGCATTGACTCATTGAATTCTTACTCATCTGCTCTCTTTATTTAATTGAAGGAAATTAGGTCTTAGAGCTAAGTTTTTCCAAGGGTTTCAAATACCTAAATGCCATGTTCTAATTACTCTATCATACTGTTCATGCAGAAAAGTATCATTGTTTAAATTAATAGCAAAATAGTACAGAGCATCCATTCTTTTTTTAATTTAATTTAATTTAATTTGTGAACATACTGTACAGAAGGGTTACAATTACATGGGCAGGATAATGCGTACATTTCTTACCAAGCCAGAGCATCCATTCTTATGATATACGCTGGTGAAGAGCCAGTGGCGCTCACCCCGAGGCTGGCTGTGGCTTCTCTTCATGTGACTGTGGGTTTACAGATTTTCCAGGGCTTTCTATGCCGCTCACAAGAACTTCTTAGTAAAAGTAAGCACTAGATCCTACTACCACATTTAGAAGCATGAAATTAAAACAGTGGAGACCCATGTGCATACATTCAATTGTAATTCACCCAGGGGATGTTACATAAGTCAGTGTTAGAAACAGACATGGAATTGCTAAGGTTGATGTTGATTGAGGAATTCCCAAATAAATTACAGTGAGCACTGAGCTGGGCATAAAACCACATAAAGCGTCTTTGATAGCTATCTTTGTTATAGTTACTAAAGTGCGTTTTGTGATAATTAGCCAGAAATTTTCAAAAATTAAAAGGTTTCAACCATTAAAAATTCTACAGGCCCACCTGTATAATTTTGATAATTAGATTAAATTTGATAACATTCTTAATAATTTGATATACTTCTATCTTATTTTGAGTGTGCACATGGATTAAAGGTGGAACTATATATAAGGTTTTGAATCCTACCATTTAACAATGTTAAAAATATGTTTGAGTCATACTACACTTTTTAATAATTGTTAAAATATTCTAGTTTAGAAAAATGCCATACTTTGGGGGAGAGGATTGGGTGGGGGGGGCGGGGAGGAGGAGTAATGGGAAGGGATGGGAAGGGGAAACAAAGAGGACGCAACAATGCTTGATAAGAATTGTACTTGTTATCTTGCCCATGTAATTGTAACCCCTCTGTATGGTATCTTCACAATAAAAAAAAAGAAAAATGCCATAATTTATTTGACATGTTCCTTGATTTGTTTTGGCTTTTAATTTGTGCCAGCATTGAGACTTAAACTCTAAGTCTCAAGCTCCTGCTCAAATTTTTTGCTCTACCACTTGAGCCACAACTCCACTTCTGGATTTTTGCTGGTTAATTTTTAAAGAAAAGTCTCATAGATTTGTCTACGGGCTGTTGAGAAACAGATCTCAGCCTCCTGAGTAACTGGGCTTACAGGTATGCATCACACTTTACACGTCTCTTAATTCTCATCACTTAAGTTGGTTTGATCTGCAATGCTACTATTAGTCAAGTTACACTCTTAAGAACTTACATTCACTCTTAAGATCTGCACCTCTGAGTGTTGCCTTGTCAGATTCTTTTGGGAAGAAATAGTTGAGTTAAGAAGGGAGCCTTCATTATATATTTAAAATTGCTTATTTTGCAAGCATATTAAACTTTCTTTTTAATATTTTTTCTTTTTTTGTTCCAGGTCCAGGTTTCAACTCAGGGACACAAGCTCTTGCTCAGCTTTTTCACTTAGAGCTGGCTCTCTACCATGCCTGTAGATCTGTACATTTGCTTTCTTAAAATGTTGAACCAATTTGTGCTCAATTTATCAACATACCAGCCACATTAGCCTTCAGTTCTTCAAGATGACCATAACTTTCTACCCTAGGACTTTGGTATATATTGTTCTAATCACACTGCCTAGAATTTTCACACTAGGATATGTGAAAATTGTCTCAGAATCATGTCTCAGAAATTTGTCTCAGAAAAAATGTCTCAGAATCACTCGTAAATGTTCTTTGATTTGATCACTACTTCTAGTTTTTAAGCCAATATAACTCATTTAAGTATCTAGCAGGACAAATGTTACTCCATTACTTTCCTCCCCCAAATCTTCATGCCACTTTAAATATTTTTATTTTTTATACTTAAGTTTTGTCAAGCCAACCAGGTAGTCTCAGGATTTTGAATGGAATTATGAAAAAATATTAATTTGGGAAGAAGAAACATTTTATTTTATGGTACTGCCATCTAAGAGCATATTATACATTTCTATTCACTCAAGTCTTCTTTTATATAGCTCAATAAAACTTTGTAGTTTTTTTACATTGATGTCACACATTCCTTGGTAATTCATAGCTTTGTATCTTCTCACATGTTCATTGCTGTCATATAGAAATGCCATTGATTCTTGTATATTTATTCTGCAAGCATTCATTTGTGATGAACTTGCTTATTAGTTCAAAAGATTATTTAGTTGTTCCCTTGGATTTCCAAGGTGTGTCTAATCATACTGTCATGATAAAGCTATTATTTTCTCTCCTCTTTTTCTAGTTATTCTTATTTTTATGGTTTATTGTATTTGCCTGAACTCTCAGGCAATGCTAAATAACAATAGTGGCAGAGAGAAATCATCTCTTGTCTCTGTTTTAAGTGGGAATACCTCTACTGTCTTACAATGAAGTATGATGTTTGTTCTGGGTTTCAGCCATCTTTTTTCATGGTAAGTATATAGCCTCCTGTTCTTAGCATCTCAACACATTATTTTATTGACAATGGATATTTACTCTTATTGGCTGCTGTCTCAGCACAGCCACAGCCTTAGAATTAGCAACACTGCTGATATTGAAGGAGTGTATTCAAATACTTTCTAATATTAAGCACTCATGGTCATCTTAGAATTAAGCATAGAGAATAATTTGTTTAATGGGCGATTGGCTATAACTTCATCCTGTCCTTACTTTCTTGCATCTTTATTTGTAGATGCAGTTAGTCTTTTCCATTTGAGTTATTTTCCTGCCTGGATTCATAGCAAATAATCTCTACAGGATCTGGAGATTTCATCTGTTTTGAATATTTTACAGTACTACACTCACTACTTATTATAGTGCCTGATGCCTTGTAAGCACTTGATAAGTATTTGCTAAGTTACATAATATTATAATCTATAAATCAATGATCATAATTACTTTAAGATTTTCCAATTTCATGGCATGTACATATTTGTGCAGATACTTATCAGAAACACTACACAATCTTATTCCCGTCCTCAGGATCTATTTTCTGAATTTAATTTTCCAAATTTAATTTTCCTTCCTATTTATTTTTAGTTCTCAACTGCATTTTATTATTGCCCTCATTTTTGTTTCAGTCTATAAATTTTCTTTTATCATTCTCTTTATAACACTTTAAGGTTTTTGTGTATTCCATTTATTTTTATTCATTCTTTTTTTTATTATGAAAGATTAAGCAATTATGAACTTGCCTTTGACCATAATCTTGCCTGCATCTCATAAATTGGGAGTTTAGTGTAATTGCAAATCTTGCACTACCCACAAAGATTTACCCAGAACCTATCAATCTGGCACTTGTGGAACAGATGCAGAAACTGGTGTTTTCTGAGAGCTCTCCAGCTGATTCTGATGCTCAGCCAAGATCGAGGGACATGAGTTGGTGTGCCAGGTTCCTACACACAATTCAGGGTGGACAATGCTCAAAGATGGCGAATCATTTTAAGCACTCTATGAGTGGAGAAAACCATTAGAAATCATTAGAAATCTGTAGCAAGGATGCTGGGAGCATGGCTACCATGGTAGAGTGTCAGACAAGTACAAACTCTAAGTTCAAACCCAAGTGCTGGGAAGGGAAGGAGGAATAGAGGGAGGGAGGGAGGACAGAAAGAAGGAAGGAAGGAAGTGGCACTGTGGCTCAAGTGGTAGAGCGTTTGCCTTGAGCTGAAGAGCTGAGGGACAGCGCCCAGACTCAGAGTTCAAGCCCCATGACTGACAAAAAAAAAAAAGAAAGGAAGGAAGGAGGAAAAGATTTGTAGCAAGGTTCACATTTATATCTAACCTTTAGAATAGTAACTTTAAAGCGGCTGGGTGGAAGAATGAGGAAGAACACCGAGAAACTGACACTGGCATCATGTCTCATGATCATTATCAGCATTATGATAATCAGTCCTATAGCAGTGATCCTCAAAATCTAGTCTCAGAAGCATCATCTAAGAAAGAATTAAAATGAAAATTCTTGAGCCTCACTCACTCCAGACTTTCTGAATCAAGGTCCCTGCGAGTAGAACTCAACAGTTTGTTTTTATAGGTCTACCAGACAATTCACATGCATGCAAAAGAACCACTGCTCTTCTATTTATTTATCACTCAGCGATAGTATGTGTGATGTTTTCTGTCCACTGTAATGTCAGAAAAATCTACTCCTTTGTTTCAAAGATGGATACTGAGTATCTTCTATGTTCTAGCTCCCTTGGGGAGGCCATGCAGCACTAACACAAGCTGAACATTGTGGTTGGGTAAAAATGTCACCCTCACCCCGATAGTTGTATACCATCACCAAACCACACCTGAGACTCTTCCCTTGGATGGGCATTAGGTTGAGAGTGTAAAGAACAAGACAGACAATGTCTATTGGGGAGATATAGGTTAAGCCAGTAAACAAGCATGCACATACCTAAATGTAGGAGTGCATTGGAGAAACCAAAGAGATATACCACAGGAAAAGAAATCTCATATTCAAATCCTGGAGTGCATTCATTAATGCATCCACACTCATTTGGAAACTGAGCAAAGAAAGAGATGGAACCTTTTATACATATTCCCTCTCTTGACTACTCATTGCACATACAAGGCCCTGAGATAACCTGGTCCCTTTTCTTGCAGCACGTCAGCAATCAGGTGGCCACTCTTGACTCAAACCACATCAATCTGGCTCCATGTCAGGGGGAAAATTCTCTTTTTAGTTACATGTATGCTTGAGGCAGATCCCCAACAAGAGCCATGGAATGTCAGGGCCAGGCTCTCCTGGCCACAGGAGTTCGCGAAGTGATTTGATTGGATGCAAATATAGAAAAGCTCCTCAGAATGTGGATTTAGCAAGCAGACCCCTGCTTTACAAGCTTTGCTATGGAGCAGAATGTCATGTTTTATGATTGACTTGTTTCTCTCCCCACAAGAAAAGATAGCATGTCTGTCAAAGAGATAATCTCACATACTGAGGAGATGCTCTGAACACAGAAGGATGTAAGCATGACATCAGATCTTAACTCTAACCAAGATAACTAGTTTCTCCTCTTCTGTGCCAGCAATGGGACAAAAAAAGGTGAAGATCTTCAAACTGTGTTGCTTCAGAGTGAAGGACTGAAGTACAATGACAAGATCTGTAAAACAGGCCTATTTTGGGATAGAAGCACAAGTACCAGCTGGAGGACAAGGTAAGAAGGCAAGGGAAGGTGAATATGCTCAATATACCTTATAGACAGGTGTAAACATGGAACAATGAAGCTGGTTGAGACTGATTTGGGAGATGGAAGGGGTGAGTCTGGTTAAAATACATTGAGTGTATATATAGACATGTCCAAATGAACCAACCCCCTTGTGCAACTGACGTGAATAAAAATGTGAGAAAAATGAACACAAATAGAAACAAAACCAAACAACAATGACAAAATAAACCCAAATCATGCATTAAGGAGACAGAGCAAAAACAATTCTCCTTTTCTTTTCCCTCTTTTCCCATCCTCACTCCAAATCTCTCTCCATAAGCTGATCTAAAGGCTTCAGGCTACTTTTGCCCTGAACTCCATTTTTGTTGGATCAATGACAAGTCACGTTAACAGTGGTGTTTAATTCTATCAATATGTGACCAATTGTGTTAGATTGTTCGGCCATTGATTTCACTTAGTGCTACAGTTGAGTCTGAAAGGAACTGCTTTTCTTTGCTTTACCCCACACAGTGACAAATGCTGAGTGTTGACTTTCTGCGGGGCTCCTTTGCACCAATTCTACTTTAAAGACTGTAGGTTCATCTACCAAAGGCCAACAATTATCTGTGATGTGGAAATATATCATCATCTACTGTTTCTCGCAATGCTCTGGCTCCCCATTCTATATTACAACTTGGCTTCCAAAACGGCTGCCGTGCATAGGCGGAAGAACAAATCTGACTTCCTGTTTTTCCAGTCAAAAGTCAAAAAGAAAACCAGATAGTGACAGCAGTTTCCTAAACAATAACCATAACCTCCTGCATTAGTAGATTTCTTATAGTGAATTTACAACATTGAAGATGCCCCTTCCATACCCAGGTTATGGACAGTGAGATCTCAGTTGTTCAAGGTGACCTTAGATTTAGTTTCTTTGCTCTTCTGACCCACCCAAGTCCCAGTCCAAGGCTCATAAAAGTGGTGCTCCTGACCAAGAAAATGTGGTAGGCATATAAGATAGCATTTTACTTATCCATCAGGAAGAATAATAGTATTGTCACTTACAGGGAAATGGGTGAACCTGGAAAAAAATTCAGTGAAGTCAGTCAGACTTAGACAAAGGATTCATGTTTTCTCTCCTATGTATAAGTTGGATCTAAATTATAAACATATAGACATATTTATGAAAACCTATACAGGGTCACATGCACATATTCTCAGTATTCTCATATTCTTACAGTATGGTACACACTGGGGAAGATTCCAAGAGTGTAACTCCCGGGAACAACTAACTTACAGTGTAACAAAGTGAATACCAGGGAGCTGAAAGGTATTGTCCAGAGGGAATGATGCTGAGGAGAGGAGACCCGGGCGAATGGAGAGAGGAAGGGTGGGGGAATACAGTCACAATTCTCAATGCACATATGTGCAAATGGAGCTGGGGAAATTGGGAGGGGTGCGGTGGGGAGAGATGGCAGAGAATGATGTGAAAGGTGACATCAGTCAAGATGCAGTGTACTCACAGAATGACAGGTTGAATTGAAACTACTTAAACTACTTAAAGACAATAAAAAACGATTTTTTTTAAAAGTGGTGGCCCTGATGAGTTTGGGTGGACAGAAAGGGCGCTGCCTGGATCGCAGCCAGACTCCAACAAACAGCCACGCAACCACAGGCCGATCCTCAGCCCTCTGAGCCCTTTCCGCCCTCAGCTTATCAATTTACTTGCAAATGGCTCCCTGAAGTATTAACCCAGGTTAATTATTCGTCAAATATGATTATGCAATGGTAATGTAAAAAATCGGAAATGCGGGATGGAATTTTTCACTCCAGCGGTTTGGCAATTGTGGCAGCTGGTGGAGGAGCTGGAGTAATTACCAGGCCACCGCAGCTGGTGGATCAGAGCTCGGGCCGAGAAGGGGAAGGGGGAAAAAAAGCAATAAAAGAGTCGAAGAGCGGGAATCTGAGCCGTGCCAATCGACGTGGGGAAAATTTCACAGCTGCTGGTGGTGATAAATGAGAAATGGAGGCCCTGCTTCTAATCAATACATGTAAATGCTACTCATTACAGCCTTTATACACACTTCTCAATTAGCCTTTCTTCCCACCGGTAACAAGGAATGTCATGCTTTCTGGACTGTGAAAGTGGCTCCGCGCTGGCTTCACCTGCAGCCCGGAGCGCAGCCACCGTGCGCAGAGCGCGTCAGGCAGCAGGTGGGAACAGAGCCCAGGTTGCTGCTCAAGACCCACCCCGAATCCCAAGTGGGTCCTTCCCATTAAACACAGCCTTTCCACAGGCCACTTGCTCCCCAGGGGTGACTGCCAGCCCCACCCATGCCTCACCTACACATCTAAAGATTCAGAAGCATTTTTAGGACATGGTCCAGCAAAGATGAGTTTTCAAGACATTATTTTCGTCGTATGAACAACAGATGCTGGCAGGGAAGTGGGGGGAAGCAGACCCGTACTACACTGTTGGTGGGAAGGTAAACCAGTGCAGCCGTGGTGGAAGGCAGTTTGGAGATGCCTCCACAAAACCAAAGTTTATCTGTCTTTCAGAGGGGTCGGGGCACAGAAATTGTGGGACAAAGGGTGAACCAATGCAGCAGTGATACTTACTGGACACTATGTGGAAAAGGAACTATATAATTTAGGGGTGGGGACAGGAGTGGAAAACTGGGAGAGTTCAAAGGAAGGGGTGGCACTGTTCAAAAAATGTACTTATTACCTAACTTACTATCACCTCTCTGTATACCACTTTTATGATATATATATTTAAAAGATGTACTGTGTTCATAAATTGCTTTGGTGAATGGCAACTCCTTCGTACAACCACTTAAAGATAATAAAAATATTTCTTAAAAATCACAAACAAAAAATAAAAGGTGCAACAAGAGAGAAAACTGGGAAGAGAATCTAAAAATGATTTGCAAAATGATGTTAGTTTTTTTAATAGGTTCACATGATTATTTTGACTCAATTAAAAATACATGTAATCTTAAAGAAAAACTACAACTAAACATAGAGCTACCCTAATGATCCAGCCACACATGCCACTCTTGGGCATTTATCCAAAAGATTAAAATCAGGATACAGTGAAGAGACTTGCACATCTATGTTTACTGCTGCACTATTTGAGCTAGCCACGTTACGAAAACAGATCAGATGTCCTACAAGGAATGAATGAATCAATAATACACACACACACACACACACACACACACATTAATATGTGATCCATCAGAAAGAATGACATTACATCACTTGCAAGAAATGGATGGACTTAGAAAAAATTATGAAAGCATTTATAGCGTCATATACATATGGACAAAAGCATGGCATACAGAGGCGACATGTTCAATGGTGTAACTCCTCCAAACAACTTACAGTTTAACAAAATAAACAACAAGAAGTGAAACTCCTGTTGTGGAGGTCAAGGGGAGGAGGAGGTCGACTAGGAAGGGAGGAAGGGTGGTGAAGGCAGTCATTACATTCAATGTACATACACAAAAATGGAAGCCAGAGACTTGAGGGCGTGGATGTAGTTTAGAGAGATGGGGGGGGGGAGATGGAAGGGGTGACATTGATTAAGATGCTTTGTGTTCATAAACTGACATGTTGAATTAAAATTCCTTTATATTACTAAAATAGTAATACCTTTTTTCTCTTATTTTAGCCAATTTTTTGAAGAATAAAGTTTATTGGTATTTAGTAGTTTCCCCACACATATATGTGGAATTGTTTTGTAAAGAAAAATAAACATCAACCTCTGAAGGACTTCCTGGCTTGTAACATGGAGCTTTATTTAACTTTGGGAAGATTAGGAGATACTTTCAAGTGACAAACTGGAAGCTGTCCTGAGCTCAGCTTAGCACTTCTCAGTGGCTGTTTCTACAGCCACTGATGCAAGTCCTCATGTTGGCAATTCAGCCTAACAGGATGCCCTGTGCTTGTCTGGACAAGCCCTGGGACTTGAACTCAGGAGACGGGCATCATCCTTGAGCTGTTGTGCTCAAGGATAGCTCTCTATCACTTGAGCCACAGCTCTACTTCTGACTTTTTGGTGATTAATTGGAGATTAGAGTCTCACAGACTTTCTTGCCTAGACTGGCTTTGAACCTTGATCCTCAGATCTCAGCCTCCTCAGTAGCTAGGATTTTAGGTTTAAACACATGGCCACTTCGTATGACATCCTATTTCTAAGAAGTGAAATCCTTTATGAAAGATGCAAGTTCCTGTTGCTCTGCCTCCTGAGTAGGGGAAAGTAATTTGACTGATATAAAATAGTATCTTCCACCCCCACCCTCCAATAAAGTAAATTCTATAGAAAAGAAGGCTTATTAGGACACAGTCAACACACACACATAAACATGCATGTGCACACACACACACACACACATTTTACTTTTTTACAATGATATTTTATCTAAGTCCATGATGTGAAGCAGTAAAATAATTACAAAACTGCCAGGTGCTGCAGGCTTATCCTGTAATCCCAGCTACTCAGGAGGCTGAGATCTGAGGATCATAGTTCAACTCCAGTCTAGGCAAGAAAGTCCATGAGACTGGCTCTTAGCTCCAATTAATCACCAAAAAGCCAGAAGCAGAGCTGTGGCTCAAGTGGTAGAGTACTATCCTAAAGCTGAAAAAGCTCATGGACAGCACCCAGGCTCCACATTGAAACCTCAGGTGATTCTTATCTCTAATTATAATTCACCAAAAAGCTGGAAATGGAGCTGTGGCTCAAGTGGTATAGTGAGAGCTTTGAGCACAAAAACTCATGGACAGTATCTAGTCCCTGAGTTTAAGCTCAGGGCCAAAATTAAAATAATTAATTATAAAATTTAAATTATGAAAAATTTACATTATGAATTATTGCCTGATTAAAACATAAATAATTCAAAATGTGTTTAAATAATGCATAAAGCCAGGCATTGGTGGCTCATACCATTAATCCTAGCTACTTAGGATATCTGAGGACCTAGGTTCAAAGCCAGCCCAAGCAGTAAAGTCTGTGAGACTCTGTGAGACTCCAATTAACCAGCAAAAAGCCACAGGTACATCTGTGGCTCAAGTGGTAGAGTCCTAGCCTTCAGTACTGGCACAATATACCCACACACAAAAAATAAAGCACAGAAAGCCAGAAGTTAAATAATTTCTCCCTCTCCCCCCCCCCACATCTCTCTCTTGCTTATCAACAATCTGGATGCCTAAATTTTTGGCATGACTTCGAGAATATTTTTCCAAACAAGCTATTAGGATAACTTAACACAGATTTGCCATCAAAGCAAATTTCTATTCCAATCAAGTCCAATTCCACCTAACTGGAATTGGACAGCAGGCCAAAGACCAGTGGTAGGTAAGACAGACACAATTTCTGCTCTCCTAGAACTCAACATCATCACTGGCTTCCTTGCGATTCCTTCCAAGGAGAAAACAAGTCAGCCATTCTCCAAAGAAAGCTCAGATGTGATGGCCAGATACAACTCAGACAGCTTTTGTGACCGCGTTAAGGAATGACCCCCGTACCACGATAAGGAGATTCTCCTTTGAGTCTTCCAGAGCCTTTGATTCTGTTTGCACTCCTGAGTCTGCAGGCTGCCTTTGCAGATATATTTATTTTTACCGTGATATTCCAAAAGCAATATCGCCTCTTATCGTGACCCTGGATTTCCTCCTAACGACATTTAGAGAGGCTTTTACTAAACAAGGATGTGGCAAGAGATTTGTTCTTAAACTCCAATCGACTTCTACAGAATTTCATTCGAATTTCTTTTCAGAGGTAAATGTACTTCTTCACTGGGCAGAAAACTTAAATCAGAGAGCAGGAATAACTTGTGATTCTAATAGGAGATAAGAAAGGCTTATTTTTATATCTAGCTGCCAGGCTCCCTGAAAACACATGGCGATCATAGATCCCACCTACCGTATCATTTTAGCTTTCTTGCTTGCTTCCTAGTAAGATGCTCAATAAGAATAAAACACTCCCAGTTTCATCCTGTGCACATTTGGCACTGGGGATAATCAGATTTCTGTGGGACAACAGACAATGGGCTGTAATTATATATGTACACACTAAGGAGTCTAAATCAATAGACTATATATATCTTTGAGTTAAGACAGACATCTATTGTTTGCCTATTTCTTACCACCTTAGGTGTCACAATCTAGATGTTATAGCTTTTGGCATGTTCACACTAGCTGCTTCATCTTGGTACTTGACTGGGATTCAGCTCCTGTATGTCTAGGAGACAGAAGTCATGCTGAATTTCTTGGGATTAGAGACTTGCTACAGTGGAGAGTTCAGAAATGTCATTTTGTCTCACTTGAATTTAATCTTGGAGAGATAATATATAGGGTTCAAAAAGGAAATGATTTCACCAAAAAATAAAAATATAAATGTGCATACATATAAATGATACTGCCTAGAATACTTCTTCTAAATGGAACATTCCCATAGGTCAGCTCCTACACTGCCTTAGAATTTCCCAGGAAGTTTCCATCCTGTTTATAAGTCTTCATAGTGGGTCACTGAGCTTCCTCAGATACCTAAGTGTCTTATTCTTTCTTCAGTCAGATCTCAGTCCCAGTGTCCCTTCATGCAGCTACTTCCAATCCAGCACTCTCTTGTTCTTTCTCCTGCTCAATTTTTCTTTTTTTTTTTTAAATGGCAAAGATTTATTTATTTATTTATTTTTGGTCCAGTCGTGGGGCCTGAACTCTGGGCCTGGGCGCTGTCCCTCAGCTCTTCAGCTCAAGGCTAGCACTCTACCACTTGAGCCACAGCGCCACTTCC
>NW_012267377.1:642191-662031 GCF_000151885.1 Dipodomys ordii | reverse complement strand
CTTTTTTCTTTTTGCTTATGTGGTGCTGAGGAATCGAACCCAGGGCCTCAGGCATGCAAGGCAAGCGCTCTACCACTGAGCCACCTTCCCAGCCCTCCTGCTCAATTTTTCTTCATGGCCTTTGTCTTCATCTCAGGGATTCATATTTATTTGTCCCTCCCTCTTTTCCTTCCTTCCTTCCTTCCTTCCTTCCTTCCTTCCTTCCTTCCTTCCTTCCTTCCTTCCTTCCTTCCTTCCCAAATGGAAGGTCAGCTCCACAGTTCATCTTTCAATTTCTATAAAATGTTCCTGTTCCTTACTAAAGTTTCTAGAACATGATACACTCTAAATTCTGGTTGAATGAATGAATGGATATTGCTTGCCTAAACCAAGATAATATCAAAATCTCTCTTTATTATTTTAACATCTCTTTGGGGTAAGGAACCAGAGTTTCCTGTGAGGCACCGA
The DNA here is from genome assembly GCF_000151885.1 of Dipodomys ordii. Taxonomy (NCBI): domain Eukaryota; kingdom Metazoa; phylum Chordata; class Mammalia; order Rodentia; family Heteromyidae; genus Dipodomys; species Dipodomys ordii. Next base: position 661,584 of record NW_012267377.1, on the reverse strand, counting down.
ATCTGTTCATCCTGGAGAGGGTGTGTGGGGGGGAGGGGGGAGCCAAGGGGAAGGGCGGCGTGGAATCTGCTAAAGCAGCCAGAGCCACAAGTGGTCATTGGCCACTTAAAATGTGCCAAATTCAGCTAGAAACCAGTGGTTTATGTCTATGATCCTAGCTACTTGGGATACTATGATCTGGGAGATTGTGGTCTAAGTCCAGTCTAGGTAGAAAAGCCTAAGACCTTCTATCTGCAAAATAATCAGCAAAAAACTTGGCTGGAGACATGGCACAAGTGGCATGGGACACCAACTGAGCAAGCAAGCCAAACAAGCAAAGCAAGTGGGCAACCCATCCTGAGGTCAACTCCCTAGTAAGGGGTAAAATCCCAATTGGAGGCACTGTCAGTGGGAACTATGTACAAAAAGGAAGACTACCGTGTTGGAAGAGTGGCTCTGGTGGTAGTGCACCAACCAGTGAGCAAAAGACTCAGAACCAAGTTCAAGGCCCAGCCCTGGGCAAAAGTAAATAAATAAATAAATACTGAATAAAGGAAAACACAAATCTCAACAGTTTTTAAAAGTTTGTGTATTTCGAAATTTAAAATGTGGCTGCCAGAAGGATTTAAATCACCCATGTGGTTAGCCTTGGCCATTGGATATTGCAGATCTAAAGCCCATTCACTTGTTTTTACTATCTTCAACCTATTTCTTTATCCTACTGGTCCTCTAGGTCAGCACATGTGAGGATGTATTATACCTATCTATGCATATTTTTATATCCATTTAAGGAAAGCTGCACATGTCATTGGTCTTGTTTTTATCCTATTGGTGGTAACATTGACGTGAAAGACTGGATCACCAGGCCTTCCCTTCCCTTTGCTCTGTTTTTCCCTAACCCTTTTGGATGTGAGAAAGCTTGCAATCTCGCCCACCCCACCAACCGTCACATTCCTGGATTATTATTACCATCTTGTACCTTAGCCAGGGCTGACTTCGGTGGACTTTGCTACAAAGGTGAACCCTCATGTACAGATAAAGATGTGTACACTCACTGTCTCATGTAAGAGCTGATAATGAGCCAGGCAGAAAGGAAAGCTGTCGCTTTGCATCGCATCAGAGTGACTCGAGCGATGTAAAGAAATTAAAAGCTCCCAGTGGCAGTGGATTCTATTCCTCTGTCATTAGCTGTGTGGGAGCGTCTGGCCCCATTCACGAGGCTGGAAGCCATGGGAGCCTCTGGTCCTCAGGGAATTTGCTGTGAATGCTGCCTTATGCCCCACTTCTTTTTAATACACAAATTGATACTCTTTGTTTTTCCAAAAAATATTATTTAGGTCCAGCGATTATGTATGGAGAGGGAGAAAAGAAGGAGCAAGAAAAAATAAGACAAGGAAAAGAGACAAAGAGCCAATGCATTAAACCCATCAATCAAGAGCAAAAACCAAAGTGCTACTTCCAGTGGATGTACATGCAAGAGTATATTTGTTTGTCTGTATGAGAGACCTTATAACAGAATGAATACAAAAATGTGATTTCTTTATAATTTCTTCCTTTTCTTGCTCTCTGCCTTTTTGTTGAATCTGGCCTGCTGAAAATGAATAAGACTAGCAAACTCAGAACTGATTCTTATTTCAGGCTCAGAAATATGAAAAAAAATGTAATATATTTTTAACAGAAAGTCTCAGAATATATGCTTCAATCTTGGAGTTTCAAAAAAGGCAGCGAATCAGGCAGAAGGACAGAAGGTTACAGATTAGTACTGGTCATTGCTCAGAGTACAGGTTATAAATAATAAAAGAGGAAAGGGTGAAGGACACTCGAATATAACTGGGACCCACAATGGAATAATCAAAGCAGAGAATCTAATTTCAGCTTTAAAAAAATACCATCTAGCTTGGGACGCTAGCTGTATAGGAATCTTTCTACTAATGCTCCGCATAGATACAAAACAGCCCACCTTGCAGGTTCATGCTTCAGAATTTCAAGACCACTACTGGGCCACTGGCAGAGTTTGGGGTTTACCAGTGTGGAATTTGTAGAGAAAATAAGAATCTTTTCAATGGAAATTAAGACATGATTAAAAAGAAGGAAAGGGAAAGGAAAAAGGAGTATAGGAAATACTCTTCTACCTACATCCAAGATCTATCCTTTTACATACTGTATAAATTCACAACACATAAACATTCTAGAAGACATCTAACAGGGAGAACTTCATACAAAGAGGAATTGTTCTGTCCAATTTATCAACATTTCTTTTTTATATAAGTTTTTTATTGTGAAAATACTGTACAGAGGGGTTACAATTACATGAGCGAGGTAATGAGTACATTTCTTATCCAGCATTGTTGCCTCCTCCTTTGTTTTTCCGCTATCATCCCCATCCCTTTCCTCCCACCTTACAACTACACGCTCCCCGCCCCTCCCCCCCCCGGCCTAAATTGTAAAGTTCGTTTTTCACCATAGTGTCTTGTATATCTCATTTTTACAATGGGTCAACCTGTGTCCTTATTTCAACATTTTGGTTTTTTTCCTTCCCCTCCCCAAATTATACAGACATCAAATACAGTGAAACAGCGGTTATACTGTGAGGGAGGAACATACAAAGCAACAAAAAAAAATCACATGGTACATTATAAATATGTTAGAAACAATAGCAAGAAAGAAAAAAAACCACTTGTGTCCCTATCTTGGGGTTCATTTCACTTAACTGCATCTTATCTGGTCATATGTACATAGCTTTTGACCTTTTCTACTTGTCCCAGACATTTCTATAAGCAATAAAATCTTTGCATTCTGCCCAACACCAATAGCAAAGAAAATACAAAAAAAGGAAGAGAGGAAAACTTAAGCCTAACCAAAGCTTCAAGATCCATTTACATTTCAGTTAATGGTCTCAACCAAAACATAAGCAAATCTGACTTCTGAAAATGTATCTTGTGTTGAAGAGACAGAATACTTGTACAACACATGACTGTTACTTAGGGGGTTGTATGTGAGTCACGTGATGTAGGCTCCCTGAACATGGTTGCAATCATGTTGCTATAAGACTCAGTCTAGACCAAGAGGTATTAATACTTGTGGCTGTTGCTACTACTTCTGTTAAACCCCCATTTCTGATATGAGAGCTCAGTGTGAGCCCTGACAGTATAGGAGCCCCAAGTAGGAAGAGAATCACTTGGAAAATTAAAGTTACCCTCTTCTTACTGAGTGACAATAACTAAAATAACAAAGATCAATGGTGTTCATGCTATCTTGGAAGTTACTCTTACGTATTTCAAAACACAATTAACTTTCTTCAGCTTTTTGAGTGAGGTAAGCCAAGAGCAAAGAGACAAATGGCACAGGGCTCCCTGATATGTGGATGTTAAATACAAAATGCAAGGAGTTATGACAATATAAACAGAACCCAAGAAACAAAGGACCGCCACTCATCTTGTCATATCATTACTAAATGACCCCATGTTGTTGAGCATATATATGGTATATGTATACACACATCTGAGGGAAGCTAGGGGGAGGACACAGAATCAGAGGGAAATAGGAGAAAACTTATAACAGAGGGGCCCATCAGCTGCACTGGACATTGATGAAAACGAACTGAGCAGCTCAAGGGCAGCGATGGGAGAGAGGGAATGAGTGGGACAGAGGGAACAGCTAACACTAAGCAAAAGGAAAGAAATGTACATACCTCCCGATGTGGAAGAAATAGTTGTATTGTCAAAGCTCATAGAATTCACAAACTTTATAGACCATGATAATGACAATTTGCCTCATGAAGGTTAGAATGTGTTTGTGACTCTAAGTATCAATATCTTTCCATACTGTGAAATTTATGTAATCACTTATCCACACTACACATGAAAAAAAGACAAAGAAAAGTTGCTGATCACTTTTGCTTGCTACAATTTTATTTCTGAAAATGTGCAAAGGTAAATAGAATTTGTGTTATCAGAAAACCTCAGCAGGAGACCGAATATTGTAGCAAACTAACAAGTAACAGAAGAAGTGTTCTTCATTCCAACTACCCTTCATTCCTGGAGTGGGAGACAGGATTTACTTCGTGAATCTACACTATGTCCTCTCGTGCACGACTCAAGCCTAGCCCATGCTAGTGAGCTGGTGGCTTATGTCTATAATCTCAACTACTCAGGAAGCTGAGGTCTGAGGACTATGGTTTGAAGCCAGTCTGGACAGGAAAGTCCATGAGACTCTTTTTTTTGCTACATTTTTTAATGCAAAAATGTTGTACAGAGGAGTTACAGTTACATGAGCAAGGTAATGAGTACATTTCCTATTGAGCATTGTTACCTCCTCCTTTGTTTTCCCCCACCATCCCTTCCCTCCCACTTCCACAACTACCCCACTTGCCACCCCCTCCCTCCCTCAACGAGGTTGTAAAGATCATTTTCAACATAGTGTTTTGTACATCTCATTGTTACAATGGGTCAACCTGTATCCTTATTTAAGCATTTTGTTTTTTCCCTTCCCCTCCCCGAATTAGAGAAGTGTATATATAAGATGCAAGGCACCGGAATCAAATACAGTGAAAATAGGGGTTATACTGTGGGGGAGGAACATACAAAGCAACAAAAAAAATCACATGGCACAGTATAAATACTTTAGAAACAATAGCAAGAAAGAAAAAAGATATTTGTGTTCCTATCAGGGTTCATTTTGCTTAACATCATCTTACATGGTCATGTGTACATAGCTTTTGGCCTTTTCTGCTTGTCCTACACATGTACTAGTTATTGCAAATAAGGGAAGCCATGGGACCTATGTTTCTTTGGGCCTGGCTTACTTCACTTAATATAATTTTTCCCAAGTCTTTCCATTTCCTAACAAATCGGGCAATGTCATTCTTTCTGATGGAGGCATAGAATTCATATATATATGAGACACATTTTTTGATCCATTCATCTACTAAGGGGCATCTGGGTTGGTTCCATATCTTAGCTATGGTAAATAATGCTGCAATAAACATAGTTGTGCTGGTAGCTTTAGTATGGTCTTGTTTGTGATCATTCGGGTAAATGTCCCAAATTGAGTCAAAGGGGAGCTCTATGTGGAGTCTTTTGAGGAACCTCCATACTGCTTTCCAAAGTGGTTGAACAAGTTCACACTCCCACCAACAGTGCAGCAAGGTTCCCTTCTGACCACATCCCCTCCAGCATCTGTTGTTATTAGAGTTCTTGATTATAGCCATTCTAACTGGGGTGAGGTGGTATCTCAATGTTGTTTTGATTTGCATTTCTTTTATGGCTAGAGAGGTTGAGTATTTCTTCATGTGTTCTTCTTTCCTCTTCAGAGAAGTTTCTCTTTAAGTCTTTAACACACTTATTTATTGGGCAGTTGTTTCTTTGGAAGTGGAAGAACCTCCCATGCTCCTGGATTGGAAGGATCAACATCGTGAAAATGGCAATACTTCCAAAGACTACCTACAAATTTAATATGATACCTATCAATATTCCAGCCTCATCCTTCAATGAAATAGAAGAAGCAATCCAAAAATTCATATGGAACAATAAAAGACCGAATAGCAAAAACGATCCTTAACAGAAAGAGCAGTGCTGGAGGAATATTAATATCAAATTTCAAACTCTACTACAAAGCCATAGTAATCAAAACAGCTTGGTATGGGCACAAGGACAGAAATGAAGACCAATGGAATAGAATTGAAAACCCCGAAATGAACCTACAGACCTATAACCATCTAATCTTAGATAAGGGAACTAAAAAATAGAATGGAAGAAAGACAGCCTCTTCAGTAAATGGTGCTGGCAAAACTGGTTAACTATTTGTAGAAAACTAAAGCTACATCCTTATATATCACCCTGCACCAGAATCAACTCCAAATGGATCAAAGACCTCAGAGTCAAAGCAGACACCCTGAAAACATTACAGGATGGAACAGGAGAAACCCTAGGTCTCCTTGGCACAGGCCAAAGTTTTCTTAATAGAGATCCAGAAACACAACAAATCAAAGAATAGTTGGACAAATGGGATTGCATGAAATTGCAGCGCTTCTGCATGGCAAAGGACATAGCTAGCAAGATCAATAGAAAGCCCACGGATTGGGAGAAGATCTTCACTAGCCATACAACAGACAAGGGTCTCCTATCTAAAATATATTTGGAACTCAAAAAATTAAATCCCCCAACAACAAATCTCCATGAGAATCTTATCTCCAATTAACCAGCAAAAAGCCAGGGATGGAGCCCTGGCTAGTAAACCACTAGCCTTAGAGATAAAAAGCTCAGAGACAATGATCAGGCCCTGAGTTCAAATCTCAGTACTGGCATTAAAAAAAAAGATTAGCCTATGTGTTAGAGCTGAAGTGCTTTTATGCTTCTTTAGGCTTGTGTGATCACTGGCACTGTGTAGATAAAACTTATATTCATATCTAAATACTTATTAATTTCTAGATTTCAAAACCAATTGCTTGACTTTTTTCTTGACATATGTGAAGCTGCTGAAATGTCAGTGTGTACAACTGTAATAAAAGAATAAAACATAAAACAAAGGTCAAGTCGATGAAAGCTAGAACTACTCCAAGAAACTGGGAGAGGCCTTGATAACAGAGGCCTTAAGGATGCCCACAAAATTCTGAAAATGAGTGAGAGATAATGAAGCTATCATTCATGTATTTTAAATCTTGGTCATGCTGTCAAAGATAGTAGATGAAGCTCCACTGGTGTTTTGAAAACATCCCACATAAGCAAGGAAATGATTCTCTAATAGCTGAGGAAATTATGTGTAACTATATGGGATTACAAATTAAGAAGGGTATTCTGTTGTGTGCTGGTGACTTGCACTTGTAATCCTAGCTACTCAGGAGGCTGCGATCTGAGGATCACAGTTCAAAGCTAGCCAGGGCAGGAAAGTCCATGAGACTCTTACATTCAATAAACTACTTTTAAAAATGCTGCAAGTGTATCTGTGGCACAAGTGGTAGAGCAGTACCCTTGAGCCAAAGAAGCTCAGAGACAGCACCCAGGCCCTGAGTTTAAGGACCAGCGCACACATGGGTGTGTGCACGTGCACGCGCATGCGTGCACACACACACACTCACGCATGTATGCAGGTACGTATATAAGGAAGATGTTCTAATCCAAGTGTAACTCAAAGACAATGAAAAGTATGATTTTCATAAGCATCCACTCAAACACATGTTCTGGCTCTTATGCTGTGTGTGTTTTCTGTTTCTCTGAGGAAGCAGATAACCTTTTGGCTTTCCCTAGGGGTTGGGGCACATGTCCTCATTTCTTGTGGACCACGTGCCCATTACAGAACACACGATAAAGTGACAGCTTCTGCAGCCTGGATAATGAATCTATCTGCATCACTTGAACATTGACTGGAGATCTATTATTCCTGTCAGCCATGGTGACAGCTGATGTATGCACAGCACCTCTCATCATTTCCATCCCTGGACACCCCAGGATTTACATATGGGAAAACAGGAGATTCAGAGTAGTTAAGTAGCTCACTTAGATCACACAGCTTGCAGCTGATTAAATACAAAGCGCATCTATACTGATGATCCTCTCAATGTGCGTTCTTCATTGAATCCCAAACAGATAGGCCTAAGAAGCAGCTTGTTTAAAAATAAAGGGAAAAGAAATAAAGCATCAAGGGGAGGCAGGAGTCTTGCAATTATATGCATCCATAAGCTCTCTTTTTAAAATTTAAAATTTTAATGTATCTTTTTTGCATTTTATTGTCTGTAAAGGCAATGTACAGAGGTGCTACAGTTATATAAGTCAGAGAAGAGTACATTTCTTTTTGAACCATGTCCACAGGCTCTCTTTAAATATAGTTTCAACTACTTATTCTTCATGAGGTCAATGCTAAATTCCTTACAAACCTGATCACACACAGTGGCCTGTGAATATGCCCTGTCAACTTAAAGGGCTTCCTAAGTTTCTCTAGAAGTCTACTTGTCCAAAATTTCCCAGAGAGACCAGGTTTTGCTTCAGACCACACACTGTTTGTACTCAGTCAAGATGCCACCTGCACCATCTTCAAGTCATGTGAATTCTATACATCACTCACCTTCTAAACACTTAGGGAATGTTCATCACTTAAAGGTAGGTTTCAGAACAACGTTCAGGAAGTGCTGGATATTTATGCAAATTTCTAAACAAAGATAGGCCAACCAAAGGCATAAATTAACTAAGAAAGTGGCAAACCTACCATCTGCATATTATAACGCAATGAATGAGGAGGAATAGTGAGAAGCATGTATTTTGGCAGAGAAATAATGGCCGATCTTGTCTCACCTCACGTGGGAAAATCAGTTAGAAATCGTGAGTCTTAACTGTGCCACTTGAACAAAAGGAGTCTAGTGAGAGATAAGACTCTCACTAGAAAACATTTGGCACCGAAATCAGTGTTGAAGCCTTGTTAAACCTACTTGACAGGAAGTAGTACCCAAACTAACACTGAAGATGTTTGGTACCAAACCCAGCATCACTGAAGACTTACCTTCTTGATTACCAACTGGCAAAGGAGGGTGATTGTGTGCAATCCTAGGATGACTCACAGAAGGAGGATCATAGCCTGGCCAGTGTACACATGCACACGTTGAAAGTAGTTTGCTTTCTTGGATACAGTTGACTGGTGCAGAGAGAGGCAAAGTTGAGGCTGGCATGGGTCAAAGTAATGATCTTCATAGGAATCCCTGTGACTTTTCAACCTTTCTCATGGTACTCTCTTATATAGATAGATAGATAGATAGATAGATAGATAGATAGATAGATAGATAGATAGATATAGATATAGATATATAGATATAGATATATAATCATAAATATATTTATATCATAAGTATATATTGATATATATAAAGTAAAACCACAGTTTTACAGAATAGTATCCATACTTCTTATTCATGTGTTATGATGTATATTGACCTTTTCTTCCATGGGAATGGTGGGCTATATCTGTGTTGGAATGGCTAACAGCCTTCTAGAAGTTGAGCAGGGCAAGGGAATTGAGGCTCCAACCTTTATAAACCTAAACCTACTCAGAGCCTTTGTGTTCAGCCCTGTGGCTTCTCTTTGGCTGGAACCAAAACTTCTCTGTCTCAGGTTCCCTCAGAGAATAAAGCTCCTGTCTTCCTTGAATCTGGGAGAACCAGTCACCATCCAAGAGAGAAATAGAAAAGGTCTAGTCTAAGTGTTCCTTGTAAGTTCTGCAACCCAACTTCTTGCTTTGAGCAGCATTCTAACACTCCCTGCCCAGAGGCACCTGGCTCCCGCTTTCTGGTGTACCCAGCAAGCAGCAAGAAGGCTCACCTCTCTGCTGCTAAGTCAATTATTGCTCATTGCTCCCCTCTTCCAAAAATTGTGTCCACATATGGTATGCAAGGTCATTTCCTTACTTCCCTTCCCTGTTCTGGTAGGTTTGTGTTTTCCAGATTCCATTACGGCTATGCTTATTGGCTTCCAGTAGAGAATGGAGAAGAAAGGCATGCGATCAGTTTCCTATATTTAACTCAAGGTCTACTTCTGTGATTTTGGTTTTGGTTTGTTTGATTTTTTTTTCTAACCCTGGATGGTATCAGTACAGGAATTGATTTCCTGGGGAGGATAATGTTGTAACTGTAGTTTGCATTTCCTTGGGAGCATTTATATTTACTCTGTTTCGCTGCACACCCCCACCCCTAGCCCAAGCTTTCAGCAACCACAGGGAAGATTTATTATCATAATGATTTACCATGTAATGTGGAAGCAATAATTCATTTGCTATTAAGTAATTTTCTGGGTACACACTGCTGAATTCTTTTGAAACATACCTATCTTTCATAATGTATAAAATTGATATGCAACCCAACCCATGGGACTCGTGGCTATAATTCACTTCAAAATAGGAGCCTTCTTAGGTTTCCCATTCAGAAAAGGTGCCCAGTACCCAGTGTCATTGCAGAGAAATTGGAACAGGTGTTTTGTTTTTTTAAATTCACTCCCGAAACTTCCCCAAAGCTGACACATTGCCTAAAATTCAAGTGGCTTTAAATGATCTTTTCCTTAGGAGTTTCTCTCCTTTGTGTGTATGCCCTCTTGGGAGATGTTAACACAAAAACATCTCAGTGTAATCCAGAAAATTAAAGACTTCTGTTTGGAGCAAGGATGAGCATCAGAGTATCTGACACTGGAGGAAAGGGGGACTCATTTCACAAAAAAATAAGGAGGCTTAGCCAGGTGCCAGTGGCTGACGCTTGTAATCCTAACTACTCAGGAGGCTGAGATCTGAGGATCGCAGTTCAAAGCCAGCCCAGGCTCTTAACTCCAATAAACCACCAGAAAATTGGAAGTGGTGCTGTGGCTCAAGTGGTAGAGTGCTAACCCTGAGCTGAAGAGCTGAGGGACAGCACCCAGGCCCAGAGTTCAAGCACCATGACCAACAACAACAATAACAACAACAGCAAAAAGGAGGCTGCTAAGAGAATAAGAAGTCATTCCACACCCAAGGAGGGTGGCTATTCATGTCAGTAGCTAAGAGAGAAGGGTTTGAGGGTCAAGGAGATCTGAAGTCAAATCCTGACTCATTGAATGTCTGTGCAATGTTAGACAGTCTCTTTTTTTATCTCTTCATCTGCAAAATGGGTATAATAATACCTATTTCAAAGGATTTTAAGAATTAAATTAGATGTATGAAAAGTGCTCAGCAAGGTGTTTGGCTACTGATGACAACTCATGAACTCTCAGAAGATAGCAATCGATAATGACAGCAATCATAGCAATGATAACTTGCTTCAGAATTTCAAAAAGCGATGCCCGAAGTGTCTAAGAAAGATAATGCCCACACAAAGACTTGCAGAGTACACTATTCTATCCCCCTGCAGGACAATGAATGCTTCTTCTCATCTCTGAGCAGTCTCACCTACAGATGAGCACACACACACACACACACACACACACACACACACACACACACAGACTCATTCAAAACTGAACCTGATAAATTATAAAATAAGAAATTCCTTAACCTAGGTACAGTCACTTCTCTAGCAACATAGCTACATACACAGTGATTTTTTAATATGCTGTTTCACGTTACTTTACCCTAGGGCTATCATTCTTCTCTATTAAAAATGGTCACATCTAGCTGTGTGGGGCCATATATGCTTGGAATCCCAGGACTCAGAAGACAGAGGCAGGAAGACACCAACTTCAAGACAAGCCTGGACTATATAGAAAGACTGCATCTTAGAACAAAAACAACAACAAAATTTGGTGGCATACCAAAATACCAGGCTTGGACCTGAGTTAAAGGAAACTTGAGTTCATCGATTTCTACTTTGGGCCACCAAAACATAGACACCCCAACTTGAAGTTTATATATATATATATATATATATATATATATATATATATATACCTTTAGTAAATACAGAAATGTTTCTGGTTTCTTCCATGGAACCCAAGGAATCTTTATGGATTGGTAAGTCCTGGTCTGGCTTCCAAAGCCGTGAAGAAGTTTGCTGTGTGAGGGGAGAGTGATAGGCTTTGCCCCACACAGGGGACATGGGAGGATGGCAAGAAGAGACGGCTGATGGACGTTACCCTACTGAGAGCCCGATGTTTGGAAAGAAGGGAGCAGAGAAGGACAGATGAAATGCAATATGTCAGTATCTACAAAACAGCTCGGAAGGTGTTCAGGAAAGCTAAGCTAACTATTAAGACAAAAGGTACAGTTTTGTCTCACACCTCCAGACACTGCCCACTGTAGCTGCTCAGACCAGGCAGCCTGGACGGATCTGGCTCTCTTCAATGCCTTCAGGGTCCTGGGCACCAATCCAGCTGTCATAGTTCCTGTCTGTTAAAGAAGAGTAGGCTTATCATGCCTACCTAATATAGAATTATCTTTTCTGTCTTTTTATAACTGGGAATGTAACTACTGGTAATATATACTTAACTGTTAATGTGTATTTTAGCTACCTAAACCACTGTGATTTAGACATCTCAATTCAGAATACATGTCTGCATATAACGCAAACACACAAATAAATCTATATACTTACCTACCTCTCTGCATGTGTATGCACAAAAGTACGTGAGTACTGTGTTCCAAACTTTGAAGTAAAACTTGTAATTCCTCTTCAGCAAAGGTACATTGAATAATTTCTCCAATGAGCAGCACAAAAATTATTATTTAACATCAAAAGACAATAATCTTCCTCTGGTATAAGGTTTAGCACCTTCATTTTTATGGTGTTAAAACTATAATTCTGTACCTTACCAATGACAACTCATGAAATGAAATTCTTTGCCTTTAATCCTATAAAAAATCGGTTTCACCCCTTTTTTTTCAAGAAAAATCAACTTTTCATTAACTTGAAGCAATGATTTCCATGTGAATGATACTGTTTATCTGTATATTCCCCAGATTTGACCTTATTTCTTCTAAGAAATATGGAATATAGCTTTAGGCTTTTGAAAGAAAAGGGAGCTGGAGGAAGATTCTATTTGAATTATCTCCACCTAGCGAGGTTTTAAGACTCACCCACCCATTGACCCATGAAGGGTAAATGCTAAATTCCTGTAGTCAAATAGTATTTCTAACCCTGTGATGGGATGAATGAGCTTGCCTCTTATTTAAGTTATTGAAAAGTGGATAAGATTTTTACTCTTAGTTGCAATATGATAATCATGATGGCCATCACCTGGCTGTTAATAATGACAAAAATACCAAACACTTGGATTCACTGAGTCATTTCCCTCACAATCTTTATCTTTATGTAGGTAAGCCAAGCACTTTTCCCATGCCATTTCACGTCCGTGTTCAATATATGTTTACGTGTGCTGTATATACACTGGTATGTTCATCTTTTCTTTTTTGTTTGTACACTTTATCACCCAGAATGCTAAAAGCCCCCTTCCTAGATAAAACCATTTTTTTTTACTTTTACCCACAATAGTGATGCTTTTTTTATTGAACAAGAGACTTAAATACAGGTTAAACATTCTAAAATGTCATCCCCTCCATATGGATATCATATAAGTGAAGTAAGCCAGACCCAAAGAAACACAGGTCCCCAATAGAAAGCCCACGGAATGGGAGAAGATCTTCACTAGCCATACAATGAACAAGGGTCTCATATCTAAAATATATTTGGAACTCAAAAAATTAAATCCTCCAACAACTGTCCAATAAATAAGTGGGCTAAAGACTTAAACTTCTCTGAAGAGGAAAGAAGGAAGGCCAATAGACACATGAAGAAATGCTCTAACCATAAAGAAATGCATATCAAAACAACATTGAGATTCCACCTCACCCTAGTTAGAATAGCTATAATCAAGAACTCTAATAATAACAGATGCTGGAGGGGATGTGGTCAGAAGGGAACCCTACTGCATTGTTGGTGGGAATGTAAACTTGTTCAACCACTTTGGAAAGCAGTATGGAGGTTCCTCAAAAGACTCCACATAGAGCCCACTTTTGGGCATTTACCTGAATGATCACCAACAAGACCGTACTAAAGCTACCAGCACAACTATGTTTATTGCAGCATTATTTACTATAGCTAAGATATGGAACCAACCCAGATGCCCCTCAGTAGATGAATGGATCAAGAAAATGTGGTATATATACACAATGGAATTCTATGCCTCCATCAGAAAGAATGACATTGCCCTATTTGTTAGGAAATGGAAAGGCTTGTAAAAAATTATATTAAGTGAAGTAAGCCAGGCCCAAAGAAACATAGGTCCCATGGTTTCCCTTATTTGCAGTATCTAGTATGTGTCTGAGTCAAGCAGAAAAGGTCAGATAAGATGATGTTAGGTGAAATGAACCCCAAGATAAGGACACAAGTGTTTTTTTCTTTCTTTCTATTGTTTCTAATGCATTTATAAGGTCCATGTGATTTTTTTTGTTGCTTTGTATGTCCGTCCCCCATGGTATAACCCCTGTTTTCACTGTATTTGATGTTGGTATAATTTGGGGAGTGGAAGGGAAAAAACAAATTGTTTAATTAGGATACAGGTTGACCCATTGCAACAATGAGATGTACAAGACGCTATGTCAAAAAAGGAACTTTACAATTTAGGTGGGGGTGGTGGTGGCGGGGAATGTAGTTGTGGAGATGGGCAGGAAGGGATGGTAGGGGAAAAACAAAGGAGGAGGCAACAATGCTTGATAAGAAATGTACTCATTACCTTGCTCATGTGATTGTAGCCCCTCTGTACAGTATTTTCACAATTTAAAAAAAAACTTATTTTAAAAAAAAGAAACATAGTCCCATGGTTTCCTTCATTTGTAATAGTCCTAGCAGATGAGCAGAATAGTTCATATGACCATATAAGATGATATTAAGGAAAATGAACTCCAGTGATAAAGCCATTTCTTAAGAGACACACCCACTGAGCTCTGAATATTCAAACTATGCTTGGACCTAGACGAGAGCATCTTCCTTGACACTTTTTCCTCCATAGTGGCCATGTACTTGTCCCTTGTTCTCCACCTGGGCTTCCCCTCAGTGAACCCCGTGGCTCATAGTACTGAACCACATGAGAAACAGATGTGTTGAACAATTCTCTGATAAATGCCTCCATGTGGTGTGAATGGAAGTTTGGTGTAAGGTGGATTTTGTGGAAATGAGGTACTTTCCTAGTTTACAGAAAGTAGAGATGCAGCGTTTCTAAGACTGTCAATGAAGAGCCAATTTGCAATCAAAAGAAATGTAAGAAAATGACAGGATGATTTTCACTGTCTTTTAGGTTTCTAGATGTTGGTGAGTTGTTCAGTGGCTAGGCCTTTCAGAACCCCATCTTTGATAGCTCCTGACTCCTCAGCATAACTTGGTGAAAAACATCTTTAACTATTCCCTCTCCTTGCATATCTGATTTTTACTTTTTATTTGAGAAGAAAGCATGGTGGACTCCTGTAGTCATGATTCTTAACCCCAGGATTATGTTGTTTGCTGGTGGTGTTTCAAGGTTCTAGCAAATTCTAGCCATTCATTTTACTTACAGTGACTCTCTTTTCTATTCCTGATGCTTAAAGAAAATTAAAAAAATACAATATAAAATCTAAACCAAACCCGAGAGCTTTCTCACCTCTGAGCTTTTACAGACAATAATGGAAACTTAGCTTCATGAACTAGGGACTTAAAGGGGCCTTTCCTGAGAATAGTTACTTAGTTAAGTTCAAGAGAATGATATATTTCAGAAATTTTCCCAATCATTTTTAAGTGTTTTGCTTCTTTGTCATGTATATCCAAACTTACACAAGGATGAAAGTAGAATATCTGTGCTAGTTTTCTGATCCCCTGGAAATATTTTCTTCCTTTAAGAATAAAATTAAAATTCAGACATTTCAACTGTCTTATAAAAGCCAAGAATAGTTGATTAGGGGTTAAATATAAATATCGAATCCACAAAGGCGTAGAATGGTAGTCTTTCCTCAGGGGAACTGAAACTTTAGAGATCTGATTAGCATTGCTAATCAACACAAACCCTTTAAACACACACTTATTACATAGCTACATAGTCAGTTCTCATTAATATTCTAGGATGCTAGTCAAGTTTCATTTTTGTTCATTTGATCTACGAACTTTTTCAAGTGAAAACACTGATTGGGTGAATATAATTGGTCTCGAGGGGTGGGGGATGGATATGTTTTTTAAAGTAGGGGAGAAAGCTCATTCAATTCTTACAGTATAAGCAATTTCTTGTGGATACTTATGAAGTCACTTGACACTGGTAACAGAGCCTAAATACCTTTTCTCTTTTAACTAAAAAATTCTTTCCTTGTCTTGCACTTATCTTTGCCTATAGAATAACTGTACTGAAAAAGAGTAGACAAAAGGAATTTGTGACAACAGTTTCAACACTCACCAAAATACTACCCACAGTTAATTGAGTGAAGGGGTTTTGTGCCATGTGTTTCCTCTGATATAGTGGAGCTTCTTTGGTGTAGGATCACTTCTTTGACCTGGGCACCTATGACTCATGCCTGTAAACCCAGCTACAGTCTAGGAAAGCAGAGGGGAGGGGTAGGGCTGGGAGAGATGGGGAGAATAATGAAAGGGGTAACATTGAACAAGATGCATTGCCCTTAAAACTGATTTGAGCTGGCACCAGTGGCTCATGCCTGTAATCCTAGCTACTCAGGAGGCTGAGATCCGGGAATTGTGGTTCAAAGCAAGCCCAGGCAGGAAAATCCATGAGACTCTTATCTCTAGTTAACCACCAGAAAAGTGGAAGTGGTTCTGTGGCTCAAGTGGTAGAGCACTAGCCTTGAGCTGAAGAGCTGAGGGACAGCGCCCAGGCCCAGAGTTTAAGCCCCATGACCGACCAAAAAAAAGAAACTGATTTGATGGGAGGTAACCCCTTTGTACAACTATGTAAAGATAATGATGTGTGTGTATGTATATGTGTATGTATGTATATATATATATATATATATATATATATATATATATATATATATATATATATATAAGGAAAGCTCGACCTGAATTGGCAAGATTCCTCTCTGAGCTCTCTGGAATCATCAATTCACATTGAAATGCCTTCATCTAGCTCAAGGACAGCACCCAGGCCATGAGTTCAAGCCCCACAACTGTCCAAAAAGAATGCCTTCATCTGTGTTGTCACCTGTTCCATGGACATTTGCTACTTCATAAGAGATCCACTAGGTCTATCTCTCCAACATTTATCCCATGTCATTAAAATATAATATACAAGCAGAAAAGGTCAGATAATGTGATGTCAGGAAAATGAACCCTTAGATATGTATTTTAATTTTTTTTTCTTTCATGCATGTGTTTCTAACGCATTTATAAGATTATCTCTTTGTTGCTTTGTATGTCCCTCCCCAACAGTATAACCCTTGCTTTCAGTATATTTGATGTCAGTATAACTTGAGGAGGAGATGGGGAAAAACCAGTTGTTTAAGGATACAGGTGGACCTGTTGCAACAATGAGAAGTACAAGTTGTCATGTCCAAAACGAGCTTTACAACGTCGGTGCGGAGGGGGGGGGAGAGGGAAAGGAGAAGGATTGGGATGGGGGGGAGGGGGGAAGCTGGGAAGGGATGTGAAGGGTAAACAAAGGAGAAGGCTGCAATGCTTGGTAAGAAATGTACGCATTATCCTGCCCATGTAATTGTAACCCCTCTGTACAGTATGTTCACAAATTAAATTAAATTAAATTTAAAAAAATAAAAATAAATAAATAAATATAATATAATATAGACTAAGCAATTCTACAAAATATTAGAAGCTCATATGGAAGAATTGACTTTACAGAGCAAGCTGAAATGCTCAGTAAGCAAGTAGAAAGAATGTCTCACTTGTATGTGTGGTCACACCATATTAGTATCCATCAGAAATATTTTATTCCCTTCGAGATAGGATCTTAAGCTAGACAGCAGTATCTTGGATCAATACCAAGAAACACAAATGTAGTGATTTTGTATTTCTTAGCACCAAATGGTAATTGTAATTCTCATTTCATTCATAAAGTCATAATTAGTACAAAACTAGGAATTCCAATAGAGGGCAACTAAGGATGTCCAGAAAAATGTTTTGTTTTTGTTTTTTTTTTTACCAATTATTCATTTGACATTATCTTCTGGTTTTGACTAAGAACCTCTTATACTAGTGATCCAAAAGTAGGTATGTATTTTTTGTTACAAATTTCTAGAAAGTGCAGATGAATCTATGTATTAGCTAGGTGCTGGTGGCTCACGCCTGTAATCTTAGCAATTTAGGACGCTGAGATCTGAAGATCATGGTTCAAAGCCAGCCCAGGCAGGAAAGTCCATGTGACTTTTACCTTCAATTGACCAACAGAAAACCAGAAATGGTTCTGTGGCTCAAAACAGTAAGGCACTAGCCCTCAGCACAAAACCTCAGGGACAGTACTCAGGCCCCAAGTTTAAACCCTAGGACCACCACCACCAACAACAACAACAAAGAATATGTATTATCACATCCACAATACACAAATTTCTCCATCTATTTATTTTGTTGGGTTAATGATTTGGCATTAGGTTTGTTTAGAAAACAAACAATGAAATGAAAGGATGTGAATAGATGTAAGAGAGTAATCTCATATAGTTAATGTGAGAATAAGGGAATGAAGATGCATCTGTTATATCTGATTGTTTCTCTGAAAAAAAATTGAGGGATTCTAGGAAAATTCCCCGGTGGCACATTCCCTAATGTCGGAGTTGGAACATTGCTAGGCTGGAGCATTATGACAAAGT
Organism: Dipodomys ordii; assembly: GCF_000151885.1. Taxonomy (NCBI): domain Eukaryota; kingdom Metazoa; phylum Chordata; class Mammalia; order Rodentia; family Heteromyidae; genus Dipodomys; species Dipodomys ordii. The sequence goes on along the minus strand of NW_012267377.1, from coordinate 643,380 downwards.
ATCTCAGAGAGGACCTGGGTCAGAGGTCAGAGGGAATGGACACACAGGGAGGTCTGCATCTATCTTGATGTAAGATGGGAGCCATTTCTATGAACTCTCCAGCTGAGGACTGAGGGAAAGGTTAAGGTTGGTCCTTGGTAATTTACACTTTGGGTGCCCAGTCTACATCTCAACTAGCAACAAGGGTCAAAGTGGGAACTATTGAAGGAGTAGGGAAAAGGGAAAGAAAAAGAAAACATCTGAGCTTCTTTACCGATCTCCTAACTTCACAACTGCATGCATACTACCTATGCTATAAGCCAAGTCTTGCCAAGTGTTCCGTTCAGCACCATAGGCAAATGAGTTTAGCACTAACTCATGGTCCAGATTTAAAGTATAAGTAACTGTCAAGTGGCAAGCTGGGGAATTGAGATTGATTCTAAAATCAGACCTTTATTCCATTGTGTTGAAGCCATTTGTCCCTGCATGTTATATTCCAGCCTTTATCCCATTGCTCTGTGTTCCTGTAGGCTTACCTACATGGATTATTTCAAAGCTATTTCCTGCCCTCTATTTCAAGTGGGTTTTGTCAAGGGCAGGAGGTACTTTTCACTTTTACCTTTCCCATAGGATCTTCCTGGGATGATTGCATCTCTCAAACAAAGGTAATCCCTTACACACAAAGGAGAAAATTAGGGTCCCTGAGTGATAAGAACATCGTGTTATAAATTTGAGTTGGAGATAGTCCACTAGTATTTGTGATTGCTTCTCTATACTCGATCCAAACTTTGTAAATATCACTATTCACCAAACATTCCTCACTTTACTCAATCTGAGTATTCCAGATCTTCTCTGCTAGGACCCTGCTTTATTGAAACAATTACTGGGCTAGAGATGTAGCTCAGTGGTAGAACACAGGCTTTGGGTTCACAAGGCCCTGGATTCAGTTCCCAGGACCAATATTTAACTGCTTTACCACATATAAATATTTTGTTTATCTTCGGAAGCTGTTTATTTGAAAACAAAACATCTTCCCACTATCCGTTTGGCAATGTGTCTTAGCAGTGCTTATCTACCAGGTAATGAGAGGCTATAAAGTATTTAAAAAATTAGGAGGAGATGGGGAAAAACCAGTTGTTTAAGGATACAGGTGGGCCTGTTGCAACAATGAGAAGTACAAGTTGTCATGTCCAAAACGAGCTTTACAACG